>NC_056726.1:1169559197-1169676697 GCF_019279795.1 Protopterus annectens
TTCATGGAGTTCTGTTTGCTTATAAATTGTTCAGACTGTTTTTTTCAGTGATTTCAATTTCAATTCTTGCAAAACATGGAGAAGAGTTGCCTTTAACTGTTTTGGTATTGCACAGATAACATTTATCTTGAAATGATTGGACAATGTTCAAGAATACTGATGGGATATTTTGTCATCTTGCTCGAGTGTAGCTGGTATTTCAATTCAGTGTAGGGTTCCTCTTTGTCTCACACTTTCATCCTCCCTTTCTTGTCCTTACATGTGATAGGTTACGGTCTTGTGGGGAATGTGTTGCATTTTGGATAACAACATCGTCCAAAGGAAGCAGTAGGATTCCACACAAGGAGTATAGAATTTGTGAGCTGGTTATGATAAAACCAGCCTATTAATGTATTTTGACTAGAAAGCCAAATTAGATGGGTTGCTGTCTGAACTATTTGATAGAAATTGTGTTTCTGAGGCGGTAGAAAGGGATGAAAACCACTATTAGATTCCAACTGAAACATTCCATTACTAGTGCAATCTTACCAGTGAATTGACTGAGAACAGTTTAGAGAAGTTCCCTCAGTGGTTATAATAGTGAGGTAAGTGGGGAATGGTATAATACCCTAGTTGTGAGGCTGAGTAAATTACTTAAAAGGTACTAGGTGACCTTCAAATCGTGACCATCAAATTAGGTTCCAGACTGATTGTCTTGGAGAATGATGCAATAAATAAACTGCTTATATGTTTCCTCTGAGAAGAACTCTGCCATCACTATGGACTCTTGCTCTGGCTCTAGCGTAGGTCGTAGCTTTTTAAGTTAGTAATAGGAAATGCATCTTAATGTTTAAGCCAAGTTTATTTATCCCTACAAAAATCAAGTTTGTTTTTGTGATGCAGTAATTCAAAGCCTACAAATTAGTTATGACTCCCAGGCTGGTACAGACAACATTAAAACATTTCATGTCTGACATAGTTAAGAATAAGAAGCACAGGGCTTTGAAGATGAATCGATAAAGTAGAGAAGTACACAGTTTGTGTGGTGGAAACATAGAAAGCATTTAGGGACATTTTTGAACATCTATAAAATCATTTGATACCGTTGGTCATGCTGTGCCTTTTCAAGATCCTTAACAATGGTATATCTCTCTCTCTTTGATCCAATAAATGGTTCACATGTTACCTAGAGGAAAGGTACCAGTCTATTATATGGAACAATGCTATCTATTGCTCCCTGTCAGTATCTGTGATAATCCCCCAGGGATCACTAATAGGACAATACTTATTCAAAATCTTCCAAAACATCTTATCTGTAACTGTGACCGATGATGATTATTATATTTTTCTTGCTGAAAAGTTAATTCCTACTGTCTCTCCACACACAACTGAACAACAACTATGGCTTATATTTACTAGACTCTGTATTTGCTCATAGAGAAAATCATTGCATTTATCTAAAAATACCTCCAGTCCTAGCCCAGAAGCCAAGCTGTATTACCTAATAGGGTGAAGGGCTCTGCTCAGCTTAATAACATCAATGCAAGCAGGCAGCACATTACCTAAGGAATGTGGTAAGATGATATCTTGGAATCTTGGAGATTGTACTCATCCCATCAGCAGAGCTTGAATTTAGCACTGAATTAGAAGGGGAGAAATCCAAATACTGTGTGTCTAGGAAATTGAACTTAAGGTCTGGGAAACACATTTCAGAACAAAAGATTTTCATATAATTTATGGAAATCATAAACTCAATGGTGGACAAAACAGGTGGTAATTACTTTCTACAGCTCATTCGCAATCATAGCTACAAATGTTAGAGGGACTGGATCAGGTAGATGGTTGATTTGGGAAGGAACACTCGGTAATCGCATCAGGCTTTGTGCCCACTGAATGGTGCACAGCAACAGTTATCCCACTCCACAAAGGGGGAGCCACCACTGATCCCGCGAACTATTGCTCTGTTAGCCTGATCTGCAAGGCCATGGAATGTATCATCGTGGAACTCATAAACAAAGACATTGGTAACCTCCAAACTCTGGATCCCACCCAGTTCGGGTTTGTGAAAGGCAGATCATGCCTCCTGAACCTGATCGACTTCTTTGAGGCAGTCACCAAAGCCGTAGATGAGGGTAAGGTGGTTCACTCAGCCTATTTTGACCTTGCCAAGGCTTTCAATGCCATCCCCCATTCTGGAATTATAGCTAAACTCACTAAACTAGGTATAAATCCCTACGCCACAAGATGGGTTGCCAACTGGCTCACTGACAGAACCCGCACTGTAAAAGTTGCAGACTCCAAATCTGACCTCAAAGCAGTGACAAGTGGAGTACCAAAGGGTTCCATCCTGGGACCTCTCCTGTTTGGTATCTACTTCTCTGAAGTACAGGCTAACACAGAAGGCCTCTGGATAATGAAGTTTGCAGATGACTGCAAACTAGGAGCCATAGTCAAGTCCCCAAATGATGTGGACATCCTACAGAAGGGCCTCACTGAGACATATGCCTGGTATCAGAGCCATGGCCTCAAGCTCAATGCCAAAAAGTGCAGTGTCATCCCCTTTGGTAAAAACTCTTTACCCATGAACTACCACATAGGCAGCAATCTACTTAACATTGAATGCGTGATAAGAGACCTTGGGACCCGGGTGGACAGTAGTCTCTCCTTTGATAGTCACATCACCACAGTAGTCAGGAAGTCCTTCTACGTGGCACACCTCATCATAAAAGGGTTCTCATCCAGGAAAAAAGAGGTCATTGTTCCCCTCTACTCGACACTCATTAGACCCATTAGAGAGTACAATGCCCCTTTTAGAATGTACCTCACAAGACATCTGCAGCAGCTGGAAAGGCCACAGAAGTACCTCACAAAGAGGATTACTGGCCTCAAACAAATGCCCTACACTGACCACCTCAAAAACTCCAGCTTTACTCCGTAGCATATCGCCTACTCCGAGGTGATCTCTGCCTAACATATAAAGCTATGTCAAACCCAGAGCTGCTGGACATGCTACACCTAAAGAAATCCCAATCCCTCTGAGCTACACGCTCTAGGGACCTAAACCTTGTCACCACAATAAACAGGACATGCTGGAGGGATAGATTCCTGTCCCAGAGACTTCCCATACTCTGGAACAGGCTACCCATCTATGTCAAAAAAAGTTCTTCATTAGCACTCTTCAAGAAAAATCTTGATGAGTGGATGGGAAATAGGAAATACACCTCGGGGATCACTTCTGTGTCTCTGCTCGACAGTGGCACAGGAAAATAACTTTCTTGGGTGGCGTAAGCCAGGGAACCTTGTTGGCTAGGCTTACGTAGGCCCTTGGGCCGATAGCCTAGTACCTACCTATGAACCTATAAAGAGATCTATTGGTAATATCTCTGCATTGAATAAAAATGATGTGGAATTCTTTGAGAATTTCCTCATTCTTTGGAGGATTACCATCACTCTGGCTGCATTTCACGTTTTAATGGTAGATTTTAACATAACATTAAATGATCAGGAGGACAAAGGTATTTAATAAGGAGGAATACCATGGGAAAAGTCAGAGAATGTTCAACTCTTGGATGACAGCCAAGGACTGGGTAGACATATACATATTTGCAAACCCAGGAGTGATAGCCTTTTCTAGGGAATGAACTCATCAAAGTAGTAGAATTGATTTAATTTTAATAAAGAATAACTGATTTAATTCTAATAAAGAAGGGTAGCTGAACCTACTATAAATAAGAACTATCTTGTTAGACCATTCTTCCCTTACCTTAAAGGTTTTTATGGATAGTAATCAGATGAAATCCAAGGGGTAGAGATAGGATCACTTTCATTGGAATAATCCAGCTAGTAAGAATTAGCTGTCTTTGTTAATCCATGAGGGTTTCAAAGTAGCCATAAGGGGGGACCTAATGGAGAAGCAGGGATACTATAGCAGGATAAAGGAGCAACATCTGTGTCTACGTATCCGTTTCCCCTTGAGTGTTTGGCAGTGGCCTGTATAAATGCAGACATCTTGGGTTGACATTTTTCTTGTAAAAGCACACTTGAAATTTCACTAATACTTAGTTGCACACAATGTGTCTGATTTGCAGTGACAAGCACTTCCCCAGAGTTGCAAACCAGATACTCATGACATTACTTTATATTCTCACCACAATGTTCTCATCAGTAAAATAGGCCGGTTACCAGATATGAATTTTCCTGTTATCTCTGTCACCAGCTTGGTGGATATGGGCATCCTGAATCAATGTAGAAATTGCCTCATGTTTACTGACCACCAGCTAATTCTTAAACAGACTGATATGGCATGTGTGAGAGATATATTTACACAGCATGCACACCTCACCTCCTAATCCACCCATACCTATATGATGCACATACCTCACCAGAAACATACCTAAACACCAGAGACCTCCCAAACACAAACACAAGCACACTACACATAATACTTCCTCTGCAGAACACAATATACATAATTACTCTCACACCAGTGTCTCACTGGTCAAGCCCTTAAGGAAAAACACAAAACCAAACATATTAGTCATAGGTGATTCCATCAGGAGACACACAGATGTCCCTCTCATCAGGCTGGATAAAAAATTCACTGTTAGCTGTCTGTCAGGTGCCAGGATCCACCATATCACACATGCATTCAAGTCTCTCAAAAAAGGTACTGTTATGACTCTGTCATACTCCATGCTGGTGTGAATGACTTGAGAAGTACCTCTCTGGACTATATGAACAGAGAGATGACTGAGCCCTCCGATTATGTGTCCCAGGTGGGTATGTCCCTAGCCTTAAGCAGCATTTTTACCTTCACCTAGGATGATGCTTCAATACAAACAGGAAATGATTAACTTTAATAACTGGCTTAGTTTCTGGTGTCATTCTAAGGGGATACAGTATCTGTCAGCCTGGGATGACATGATCGACAGATCTCGATACTTTGCCAGAGATGGTTTAAGTCTGTCACCCATGGGATTTTGGCTACTGGCTAAGGCTCTTACCACCCCCATAGTGCCTTTTTTAGGTAGTGTCTCAAGGACAAAATTCCTGACATAAACATTCCATCTAAAAACAACCTCAAGGTTATGCTGCTGAATGCTAGGAGTCTTTACATGAAACTGCACTCACTGGAAGGAGTCCTCACCTTGGAAGACTTACACATTTATGCAGTCATGCAGACCTGGTTCAAGGCTGTGGAGAGCACCCCAACCATACCGGGCTACACCTACTTCCACACATTCAGATCACAAACCAATGGCATGAAAACTAAAGGAGGCAGTGTATCGATATTCATTAAAGATAAATACACTTCCAGATTGGTTAAACAGTATGATTCCCTGGCGGTACTTCAGGTGCAATTAACTGTTGGCAAAACCACTATTCAAGTTATTGTCTGCTACAGGATCCCCTCCATGAATCACAACACCTAGTCTGTCTATTTGTATCTACTTGAGTCTATCAAGATACATCTCAACACTCTGGTTTTGGGAAACTTTAACTAAAAATTAGTTGTGCTCTAACTCACTTGCCCAAAGGTTTTTCAACTTTGTTAACACCAATGCACTGGACTAACTGGTTAACACCCTCACAAGGGGTGCCAACATCCTGGATCTGATGCTTACCAATATGGGGGACCACTGTAGCACCCCCACTGTGAGATCTTCCCCTAGTGAAATCTGACCACAAATCAATCTCATTCAAAGTAACTATCACATTTGATCACCCAGCAGCAACTAAACTAAAAAACTTCTCCAAAGCAGATTATAAGCTCTTACTGCATCAGATAGAACTGGCAGCTATGCCGAGTTCTACATAAGTGCTTTATACAAACACCTGTATAACTGCATTAACTCAACCATACCTAATAGGACCAAAACAAGCTCCTCATGGAAGAGCAAATCTGCCTGGTGGACAACTGCCGTTAACAGGCTTTGCAATAAGAGGAAGAAATTGCTGTCTAAGAGTAAGAGGGAGTGAGCCCTAAAGTGAAAACACTCCCTCCTCAGCCTAAAGAAGCAAATAAGACTCCTTGTGAAGTCCTCCAAAGCTAATTACAAATCCAAATTAGCTTCCTCAATTAAGGACAACCATAAGGCTTCTTTAGTTACATTCATAACCTAAAAGGAAAGGCCCAGATTTGTGCCAACCTGGTAGTTAATGATACTACATATACTGAGCCTGTGGACATAGCTAACCTGCTAGCTGACAGGTTCTGTGGAAACTTCATTCCCATGTCATATGCTATCCCTTCCACCTGCTGTCTACCTTGTATCTCTAAAGAGGAGGTTATAAACACCATCTCTAAGGCCAAAACACAGCATCTATGGGACCTGATAACATCCTACACGGGCTCCAACAAGAATTAGCAACACCACTGGGTACTCTTTGCAGTCATAGTCTAAGCACAAGCTTCATCTCAGCTGAATGGAAAATGGCGACCGTTATCCCCTTGCACAAAGGTGGTGCTTCCACTGACCCCAGAAACTATAGACCTATTAGTCTGACTAGCCTTATCTGCAAGGCCATGGAGTGAATCATCATGGACCTTATCAGCAAAGATATAGGCAATCTCCAAAAATTTAACCCTACTCAGTCTGAATTTCTCAAAAGGAAATGTCTGTTAAACTTGGTGGACTTCTTTGAGACAGTCACCAAGGCCCTTGAAGAGGGGAAATCTGTGCATACAGCCTACCTAGAATTAGCTAAGGCTTTTGACACTATCCCCCATTCAAACATCATTGACAAACTCACCAAGCTAGGTATCAACCCTTTTATCATTAGATGGGTCGCTAACTCGTTCACTGCTTGAAACCATATAGTCAAAGTAGAGGAATCCACCTCTAACAGGAGATCTATAACCAGTGGTGTTCCACAGGGATCAGTCCTGGGACCTCTACTGTTTGGAATTTGTTTCTCTGAAGTACAAGCTAAAACTAAGGTCTGTGGCTGACAAAGTTTGCTGATGACTGCAAACTGGGAGCAGTCATAGAATCCCCAAATGATGTCAATATCTTACAAGAGGGTGTTACACAAACAAATGATTGGTGGTAAAGTTATGGCATTAAACTCAATGCAAAAAAATGTATTATCATCCCTTTTGGTACAAGTGATGTTCCTGCTATCTACTACATCAATGACAACACCGTAAGTACATACTCAGTGGTGAGAGACCTGGGCACAGGTTGACAGGAACCTTACCTTTGATCATCAAGTCTCCACAGTGGTAAGAAGGGCATTCTATATGTCTCATCTCATACGTAAGGGCATTGCATCCAGAAAAAAAGAAGTTATAACCTCTCTGCACTCTTCCCTCATCAGGCCAATAATTAAGTACTCCGCCCTTTTTGGTATCTACCTTTCCAAGCACCTGCAGCAATTGGAGAGACCACAAAGGTTTCGCACAAGGAAAATTCAAGGTCTTCAGCATTTGTTGTATGTGGATCATCTGAAATCACTGTCACTTTATTCTGTTTAATACAGACTGCTCAGAGATGATCTATGCCTTGCATATAAGGCAATCTTTGACCCTGCTTTTCTGGAAATGCTGCATATCCAGAAGTCAAATAGTACATAGGTTACTCGCCCAACCTTATCCTGGTATGTGACATTAATAGAACCTGCTGGAGGGACAGATTTGTCTCCCAGAGGTTACCACACCATTAGAATGGACTCCCACTTCATGTCAAACAGAGTAGCTCATTGGCCCTTTTCAAACGGAATCTGGATGATTGGATGGTTAACTCTAAATTCACCTCGAGGTTCCACCTGTGTCCATCTTGGGCAGGGGCAATTGGTGCTGATCATGGAGATTAGGGTAGAACTTGGCTAGGCTTGTAAGGGCCATAAGCTTAGTAACTTCCTATGATCCTATGATCCAATGTCACTGGAGGCAAAGCTCTTGCATAAAAGTACTCTTAATGTCAATCAGGTTGTCAGTAGTACACATGCTGCACCCATCACACACAGTTCAAAGCAGACATATAGATCCACGTATGCTGAATAACTTAAATGTAACCTTGATAAACCCAAAGACCTCCTAGATGAAGTACACATAGCAAAAACAGTCAGCAGCCCCAAATGAAATATTTCAGAACAACACCCCCATCACCACATACAGTCACATTGCATGGAGCTTCTACTTCTAAGCCCATAAGAAAGCCACCACACAATCCAAAATTCTGGTAATTGGAGACTCCATTGTGAGATGCACTAATGTCCATATCACAAGGCTGAGTACGGAGAAAGTCACCGTCACTTGCTTATCAGGGGCCAGGATCCTCCACATTACACATGCTCTCGGGTAATTGGACCACAAGTTCCTAGTATGATGCAGTCATCATTCATGTGGGTGTAAATGACTGAGACATACCTCCCTAGACTATATGAAGAGAAACATCATGGATCTGTCAGAATGTGTGGCCCAGGCGTGTATGAGCCTAGCACTGAGCAGCATGTTCCCTTCTTCAAGGCTGGTACCACAGTTCGAACAGAAGATGACTAATTTTAATAATTGGCTTAGTTTCTGGTGTCATGCTAAGGGGGTGCAATATTTTTCAGCATGAAAAGAGCTGGTCAACAGGCCACACTGCCAGGGATGGTCTGCACCTCTCCTTGATAGGCTTTTGAATATTGGCTAAAATATTAACCTCCCCATAGTGCTTTTTATAGGTAATGCCAAACTGAAAGTACTTGAGAAATAGCAAATCAAAACCAAGAAAATTTAAAGGTATTACTGCCCAATGCTAGAGTATAAACAAGAAGCTCAATTCCCTAAAAGCTCTTGTCAGCCTAGAGAATGTTGACATCTGTGCGATAACTGAGACATGGTTCAAAGTACTGGCAGTGCAAGGCTTTAATGCCTTCCATATACTTAGACCAGTTTCTACTAAGACAGGGACTATAGGTTGAGGTATTTCAATTTACATCAAAAATAAATATGCCTCAACATCCAACCCAGTAAAATATTCATGAATGACATTAACTATTAACTGGGAATCATATGCAACACCAAACGTGCAGACGCAGAGATTCCTGGATTTTGAAAACTCAAACTTCCTGTACCAAATTGTCAGTATGCTGACCAGTGGCACAAACATACTGGATCTGGTCTTCACTAATATGGGAGAGTACTGCATACCCTCTCTTTTGAAATAAAGCTTGGAACCCCAGCTAACCATGGAATGTTCAGAAACGACTCTAAGGCTAACTTAAAATGATAACCTGGCAACATTTCAAGTCCCCATAAACCCTGATAACATTGCTGTCTATGGAGAATTTTCACAGAATCCCTACAGAAGCATGTTTATAGCTAGATATAGGCAACTGTACCCACCAGGAAGAATTACAAAACTAACTCAAAAAACAAGCACACTGGTGGAATCACAACATCAATAGGCTGTATAACAGAGGGAAGAAAATCATAGCAAGCATTAGGAGATGCAGCACCCAGCAAGATAAAAGCATTTTCATCTAACTAAACAAACAATTCAGATGAAAAATAAAGTCTACAAAAGCCAAATCAGAGGTAAATTTGGCCCACCAAGGACAACACCAAGACATTCTTTAGCTAGGTCCGCAACCTCGAAGGTAATACTCAAATGTGTGTGGAGCTCGTTGCTAATGAAGTCAGCTATACTGAACCAGAAGATTTAGACCCTAACCTTACCCCTCTCCCCTTCAACCTCCCATCAAGAAATGCCATCAAATATAACTACCCCTACTATCACTAGGGAACAGGACTTCAATGCTCTCTCAAGGGCCAAGAACACTTATCTATGGGCCCAGACAATATCCCAGGATGCCTTCTAAATAGCATGAACATGACCTATCAAACACTCAGGAATTGCTGTTTAAGTGCAGCATCCAAACACGCTTCATGGCTCACAAATGGAGAATAGCAATAGTCATCCCTCTGCACAAAGGTAAGCCATCTATAACACCCTGGAAGCTACTCTCATGTGCAAAGCCATGGAAGGAATTATCATAGATATGATCAATAATGACATAAGAAACCTCCAGATGCTGGACCCAACTCAATATGGTTTCATCAAGGGCAGGTCATGCCTACTCAACCTTATGGACTTCTTTGAAAAGGTCAACAAAGCAATGGATGAGGCAAAATAGTTCAAACTGCCTACCTTGACCTGGACAGGTGTTTGACACAATGTCCCACTCAGGCATTGTTGACAAACTCAAGAAGATAGGTATAAACCCTTATGTCACCAATTGGAGCCAGCTGATTTACAAACAGGACCCAGGAAGTTAGAACTGGAGAGTTCACCTCTACAAAGAGGCTAGCCATAAGCAGAGTCCCTTATGAATTAGTCCTAGAACTACTCCTTTTTGGCATTTACTTCTCTGAGGTCAAAGCCAATGTCAAGGGCTTCTGGCTGATCAAATTTGCAAATTATTGCAAATTAGGAGCAGTGATAGAACCCCCTAAAAACACAGGAATGGCTGACAGAAATAACTTGTGTCAGAGCTATGGACTAAAACTAAATGCCAAGAAATGCATAATAGATCCTTCAGGAAGGCATCCATCCCTGGCAACTATCATATTGGCAGCACACCTCTAAGAGTTGACACAGTAGTCAGGGACTTGGAGACACACATAGACAGTAATCTATCCTTTGGCCATCACATATGTACAGTAGTGAGGAAATCATTTTATGTTCATAGGTTCATAGGTTCATAGGTAAGTACTAGGCTATCTGCCTGAGGGCATCTATAAGCCTAGCCAGAATGTGTTGGCTTTTGCCGCCCCCCTCAGATTAGTTCCCTATGCCTTGGTCCAGCAGAGCCATTAGTTCCATGTGCCTCTGTCCAACAGAGCCACTGCATTGATCCCCGGGGTAAATTTTCTGTTTCCCATCCACTCGTCAAGGTTTCTCTTGAAGAGTGTTAGTGAGGGGCTCTGTCTAATGTAGATTGGAATCCTGTTCCAAAGCATGGGGTGCCTCTGGGACAGGAATCTATCCCTGCAGCACGTCCTATTTATCATTGTGGTGAGGTTTAGATCCCTAGACCTAGAGCGTGTGGCTCTTGGGGATTTTTTTTTTTTTTTAGGTGGAGCATGTCCATCAATTCTGGGTTGGATATGGCCTTGTATGTCAGGCAGAGATCACCTTTGAGTAAGCAGTATGCAACCAAGTACAGCTGAAGTTTCTTCAGTCGGGCTGCATAGGGCATATGTTTGAGGCCAGTAATCCTCTTGGTGAGGTACTTCTGTGGTATTTCCAGCTGTTGCAGGTGTCTTGTAAGGTACATCCCAAATGGGGCGTTGTACTCTATGATGGGTCTGATGAGTGATGAGTAGAGGGACACAATAACCTCTTTTATTCTAGATGTGAACCCTTTTGTGATTAGGTGGGCCACATAGAAGGATTTTCTAACCACCTTGGCAATATGATTATCAAAGGAGAGATTACTATCTACTTGGGTCCCCAGATCCCTTATTACATTTTCTGTATTTAGGGGACTACCACGTATGTGGTAGTTCACGGGTACTTTGTTTTTTCCAAAGGAGATGACTATGCACTTTTTGGCATTTAGCTTGAGGCCATGATTTTGACACCAGGTATCAGTCTCAGTGAGACCATTCTGGAGGATGTCTGTATCAGCTGGAGAGTCAGTTATGGCCCCCAGTTTGCAGTCATCTGCAAACTTGGTCAGCAATAGTCCTGTGCTTGCCTGTACCTCTGAGAAGTATACACCGAACAGGAGGGGTCCCAGGACTGAGCCCTGGGGGCGCCACATGTAACTGGTTTAGAGTCGGACCTAGAGCCTGCAACTTTCACCATGTGGGTTATATCCGTGAGCCAACTGGCAACTCATCTTGTGACATAGGGGTTTATGTTCAGGCTGGTGAGCTTGTCTATAATACCAGAATGGGGAATGGTATTGAAAGCCTTTGCAAGGTCTAGGTAGGCTGTGTGGACCTCCTTTCTCCCATCTAAAGCCTTGGTAACTGTCTCAAAGAAGTCCACCAGGTTTAGGAGGCATGATCTGCCCTTAACAAAGCCAAACTGGGTAGAGTCCAATGTTTAAAGGTTCCCAATGTCTCTATTAATGAATTCCATGATGATGCGCTCCATGGCCTTGCAGACCAGGCTAGTCAGGCTTATAGGGTGATAGTTTCCAGGGTCCGTTGTGGCTCCACCTTTGTGGAGCAGGATAACTGTTGCTGTGTGCCACTCTATGGGTATGTAGCCTGTAGAGAGGCTGAGTTTGAACAGTGTGTTTAGGTGAGGGGTTAGTTCATTTTGGAGCTTGTGTAAGACACAGCCTGGGACACCGTCTGATCCCATTGAAGTTGTATTTTCGGCTTTGGATAGGGTTGTTTTAATCTGTGTGTCAGTGATTGCTGGGGCACTACATTCTTCTGGTATGGTTATGAGCCCTTTAGGGGGTGAGAGGGGGGTGAAGTTTGCACTAAACCTGTCTGCCAGAATGTTGGCAATATCAGTCGGCTCAGTGTATTTTGTGCCATTCTGCACTAACTCAGAGCAGATCTGAGAGTTTCCACTTAGGTTCTTGACATAGCTAAAGAACACTTTGTGGTTATCTTTGGAGTCCTTGGCAATTTTTCTTTTGAAGCTAGCCTTAGATGATTATATGAGGGATCGTAGTTTCTTGCTGATACTGATCAAGGATGTCTTTCCCTCTAGGGATTTTACTCTTTTCTGCACTAGTTTCCTCCTTCTATTGTATAGCTTGTTTATGGCAGGGGTCCACCAGACTGGTTTCCTTTTTTTGGAGGAGTGAGTCTTGGTTTTGCTTGGGATAGCATGATCCATGCATTCTTGCAGGTGCTCATAGAGTGCCTTTGTAAGGGATTCAGCAGCTTGGACAGCGTTGTCCTTTAGCATGGGGGCTGTGAACCTTTCCACCTCGGTCTTAAGTAGCATGAAGTTTGGTTCATAGGTTCATAGGTTCATAGGTTAGTACAAGGCTAACTACCCTTGTGAGCCATTTTAAGCCTAGCCAATTATCCCTTGTGAGACTCAAACCCCGCACCTTGTGTTTGTAAGGCAATAAGGCAAACACCTGAACCATTAGGCCACCCTCCCACTACCAAATGGCTTTTGAAAAGTTTTTCACGGTGGTTTACTTGGTTGGGGGTGGGGGCAGAATGTGGATATCCAGAGTGATTAGCCTATAGTAGTGGCAGCTGGTGACTTGAAATTAAAGGTGGGCTGCAGAAGACAGCTGAATGGGTGGGGTCAATGGGAAAGGGTGGGGCCAACTAGAAAGGGGTGGAGCTATGCTCAAAACCACAACAACTGGAACTTTAAATACGCTGCCCTAGGTGCCAAACCATCATTATGAGAGTCCAATCAAGACAAAATGAAGTGTAGAAGAAAAAAATATTTCAATGCATTGGCTACATGACAGCTTATTTAATATCTAGATGAAAACACAAAGGTTGTGAGGCATGAAAAAATAAATTACTTTTTAAATACATTACTGGAATGCCAGTCAAAATCAAGTATAAAAAAAAACAAGCAGCACTCAAGTCAAACCACTTTTCCTTGCAGTGCAGTTCCAATTATAATTTATATTCAGCTTTATAAAATTACCAAGTAACATGCTGAAAGTAGCAATCTGTGATACCCCCACTTGCAAAAATGTTTCTTATCCAGAAAAGACCTGCTGCCTGACAACAACTATCTACTTGTTTCATGGGGAAGACATGATCAAAGTAAAAAATGAACAGCAAACAAGAAACAAGCTCAAGATAAATTGCTTAAAGGATCACTGCACAAGTTATGGACCACACATAATAGATTAGCATTCTGTTTAGTTTATGGGTATAGCCTGCAAAGATGACTGCAAATCTCCAACAAAACGTAATGAGCATCTGAAAATACTGTAATCCTGTCCTTTATTAGAAATACTGTCATATGCATTTCATTACCCAAGGCTTATACGTTATCTAGTTATGTAAATATTCTCTGCATGGCAACAAAGAAGGCTTTCAATATTGGTATTTCTTTAACAGTATGCTTATTAAAACTTATTTGCATCTTACAATCTCCGACAAGCTTACCTGATAGTCATTAAAGCATTGTTACCTAAACACGGAGCAACAAGGCACTGCAACAGCATGCATTTTCTGAATAATAAGAAGCCTAAATCAACAGTAGAAGATATGACAGAAAACCAGAACATTCTGCAAAATCAAGGACAGATGAAAAGCCACTGCCGTACTTGTGTCCCCCTTGGATGGGGGAATACCCTGCACACTTACACTGCATAACTGCTCCTTGCCTTGCTTGGACACATCAAGAGCCACTACATGGGGGAGTGGGGTGCATCAAGTATGTCACAATTTGAAATGTCTCTGGCTGACGGTGATGGCTCTGACACTCATACCTCTCAACCTCAGAGCAAGAAATCTGGACAAAGCCATACATAGAAGTGGGACACAGGCCCAAAAATAAGGACAATTTTTAAATAGTGCTCTTATACACTTAAAAAGATAATAGAGTAGTAGTAGGTCTTGCTTTAGTATAAATGTTCTGAAGGGTATGACATCTGAAACTCAAATGTCTGCCATTATTTTCTAACTTCAGTCTTTAATGATTTGCCACTTATTTGACAGAAAACCACAATTTTATGAAAAATGGACCAAAAATGTAATGCAAAAATATAAAATTGCCACACAATACAGCTGGGAACCTGTCAAAGAAGGGACACATTTTTAATATTAGTGCTGCTAACTTGAGCAGCTGACAAAATTAGAGAATCTACATGCATTTCTGAAATAAAAGTAATCTATAACTCTGATCATTACAGTTATTTATAATTGTAAACCCTCCAAGTTGTCTTCCAAAATTGCTTTTCGCGGAGGGATTATTAGGGGGAGAGCAACATTTTGAGCCCAAATTGGGGACAGTTGAGAGGTTTGGATATTCCTAATTCTATAAAGCGATTTATTTGCACGTACCTCTCAACCTCTCAATGCAGGAAATCTGGACAAGGCCAAATATATTGGGGGACATACAAACAGTACTAAATATTGCTCTTGTATAAACTTAAGACAGTTGATAGAATAACATGACAGTTGATAGAATAACAGGTCTTTAGCATGCATTTTTCTGAAGGTTACGACGTCTGAAACATAATGTCTGCCATTATTTAGTGACTTCATTCCTAAATGATTTGCCAGAAAAACACAAATTTTATAAGGAACAAACCAAAAATAAGAAGCAAAAATCTATTCATCCTGCAAAAATCTGGACAGTTGAGAGGTATAGTTTAGCAGGGGCTGTCTTGAGTATACTGCCATTCCCCCCTTACAAAATCATGGTCAAATGGAGCCTCTTCCCTGTAGCCATTCCAGTGCCCCATTCCTTGGTTATTTCGCCCCATTTACCATAAACACTAATGTGCATACTGCTTTACTTCTGCAATGATTTGGATTTCATTTGAAAGTTTTATTTTGCATTTTACAGCACAAACACTAATAAATATCTGCTAAACAAAGCAATGCAGTCTCACAATGAAAATAGACTTGGCATTAAAACTTCTCTGCCCTTGAAACTCACATTCATTGAAACAGCATTGAAACCCACATATGAAGAAAATACATTTTGCCAGTGGCAGATAAAGATTAACTTTGGGCTGTTTTCAAATCATAGGCCCCTTGTGCATGAAACATACACATGCTCTTTGATACACCTTCCTGACTGTATTAAATTATATTCCTTGTACAATACAGTACAGTTGTCAGAGGGCATTTTAAATTTATTGTTTTGAACATTTTTCCAGTAAACAATGAAACAAAATGCATGCACCAATGATGACAAAACTGCCCAAATCAGAACATTTCCATCATAAAAGTCTGCTCAGACTTCTACAGTCCACCAATATCAGTAAATATGCACAATCTCTAAAGTAGTTAAAGTCATCTAAATAATTCCACATTAAAGAAATCTGTAACTAATGAAGAGGTTGCTGCTAGCAAACAACTTTATATTTCATTGTTTTATCTACAAATAAAGTGTCTGTTGCCCTTGAGGAATAAATTGCTTATGTTGCGTTAAAAAAATGATAAGCTAGTAATACTGAAATAGGGAATAGATGGCACACTGATAACAGGTTGATAGTTACTAGGTATCTTCGCCAAAAAGGACTGCAGTATCCCCCCCCCCTTTACAACACAGTACAGTATCAGCAACGCATCGACCTACTGTGGGAGTAGAACCCACAGCCTTCTGCATCCAAAGCAAGAACACTACCTGTTGTGCTATTAACAATACAAGCAGACTCCGCATAAACAGCACTAATCTTTTGTTCCCCTGCAGCTCTCAGCTCCTTGTAAAATCTAATCGACACTCAGCTGTATCTCTGAACTTTGCAGCACAAGAAATCTGGAAAAAGCCAACATTTATTGGGAGGGGGTGGAGACAAAAGCCCAAAAATCAGGGACACATTTTAAACATTGCTTGTATAATGTTGGAAAGTTGCTAGAATAAAATGCCATGTTACCCCCAGACATATCACTGCCAAGTCTGGAACCTAGGACCCTGTGCAAAACAGTCAGATCAAGATATCACTATGCCAAATCAGCTGTTTTGTGAAAAAGAAGAAGACTGAAACTTAAATGGCTACAATTTAGTGAATTCAGTTCTCACCATAGCTCTCAACCTTAGCACAAAAAACCTGGACATAGCCAATAATGGGGGAATACAGTCCAAAAATAGGGACAAATTTCAAATATCCATATTATAAACTTAGAAATTTGGTAGAATAAAAGGTTTTGTGTTACCATGTACTTTCTGAAGAATATGAAGTCTGAAATTCAAATGCTTGTCATTTTTATTTAACATTTAACCAGGAAAGTCCGACTTGGAACAAAAGCCAATTTTCAGCACAGGCCCAGGGAGAAACACTCCAGACACATGTCTTTGTAAGATGAGAGGACATGCTGACTCCACACAGAAGGCATCCCAGCCAAAAATCAAACCAAAGAAGCTGTAGCTGTCAGGCAACAATGCTACCACTGCACCACTGACTGTGTAAGGAAACAAAAATACAGAAACCACAGATTTTAAGAGGAACAGAACAGAACAAATATGAGGCAAAAATCGGTACTAAGATGGGAGGACATGCAGACTCCACACAGAAAGCACCCCAGCCAAGAATCAAACCAGAGCAACTGTAACTATCAGGCAACAATGCTACCCCTGCACCACTGACTGCACCACTGACTGACTAATAAAAATATAGAAACCACAGATTTAATGAGGAACAGAACAAATATGAGGCAAAACTCTGCAATTTTTTACAAATGGTGGTGGGTAGGGAATTCAGGCCCTTGCCACCTGCATACAAGGTACAGGATTCAAGCCTGAGCTATTCCCTACCACACCACCATGAGTTCTCTCTAGCCACCAGTATATAGCAACTGGGGCATTTCACACACACACTAACACACTGGAAGCTCACCTTCATCTCTTTCTTGCCAACAAGCATAACACATCCATTGAGCCAAGAAATGCAATCCTCTACAATATCCATTGAGCCCTGTACTGCTCCAGCCCACCTTGTTAGCTGCTGTGCTAGTCAAATGCACCTTGATTGGTCCAGCCTGCTGCTGCAGTCCAGAATTCCTCCATTCTGTGATGTCACCACCACACAGACTGTGGGGCAGAGATGCCTTTCCCCCTATCTAGACTGCTGAGAAAGCAGTCTGAGAGTGTTCCCGTGCATGTGCGCATGTGCAGAGTACTTCTGGGAATTGCGGTGATCGTAACATGTTTTCATAACTTTGTTTTTGTGTTTATTTACTTTTACTTTTTTGTTTTCTAGGTGGGAGGGCTGCAGTCCTGCAGTTCTATAGCATGAGCCACCCCTGGTCTATGGTCTGATCTAACCAGCGAGCATGAGCAGCCCCTGGTCTATGGTCTGATCTAACCAGCGAGGGTTTGACCTCTGGTGTAGAACACCAGTCACCCATTTTGGTGATGACCAGGTCCAATATGTTGTCAACTCAGGTGGGGATGTTAACCAGTTGATCCAGTTGATCCAGGGCATTCGAGTTAATAAATTCTAGGAAGCATTGGGCAAGGGAGCTAGTACTTGAGTAGTTCTCCCAGTTAATGTTTGGGTAATTGAAATCACCTTCATATTTTCCAGTGTCTCCAGAAATGCGGAATGGGGGGCCTGGGTCATGGTGGGTGATCTGTAGCAAGCTACAATTTGAATTGCAGTTTTGCCCATTGTTAGTTGCACATGGATGATCTCTGAGGCATTGTACTGTGCCACTAACCTGGAGGTGTGGGTATCCTTGATGAATATGGATACACCCCCACCTTTTGTTTCGGTCTGGGTTCTGTGGCCGAAAAGTATGGTATGAGTTATAGCCTGATATTGCTGGAGTGCTCTCTGGAGCCTTAAACCAGGTTTGTGTTACTGCACATATATAGATGTTCTCCATACTGAGGGGTGCCTCAAGTGCATGCATTTTGAGTGTTATACTTCTGGCATTGAGTAGCATTACCCTCAGTTTTTGGTTAGTTGTGCTATTTAAGGCAGTGGGTTTGTCTTTTGAGCCTTTCCTAAAAAAGGCACTATGGGGGTGGCAAAAGCCTTGGCCTGTATATGAAAGCTTAAGGGTGACAGGTGTAAGCCATCTCTTGTAAAGCAACGTGGCTTATCGAGCATGTCATGCCAGGTGGACAGATACTGGATCCCATTTGAATGACACCAGAAACTTAGCCAATTGTTGAAATTGATCATTTTTCTTTATATTGTGGCATCATTCTTGGTGAGGGCAGGATGCTACTCAGGGTCAGGGTCATATCAACCTGGGCTATATGATCAGAGAGCTCTTCCATGTCTCTTTTCATGTAGTTCAGGGAGGTACATCTCAGGTCATTCACACCAACATGGACAATGACAGAGTCTCATTTGTACTTGTTCTGGAGTGACCTGAGTGCTTGTGTTATGTGGCGGATCCTGGTGCCTGACAGGCAGCTAACTGTAACCTTCTCCTTGTCCAACCTAGTTAGTGGGACATCAGTGTGCCTGACTATAGAGACGCCTATTACTAGTGTGTTGGGTATGTTATTTTGCCTTAAGGGCTGTGATTGCGTGGCACACTGATTATGTGAAGTATGTGTTTCATGGTTTGTGATGGGGTGTGGAGGTTACTTGAATGTCTGCTTTGGAGGTCTCTGTTGCTTTTGCAGATTTTTATTTAGAGCCTCCGAGTATGTTTTTGTGTATTTATGTGTGTTATTTGCCAGAGTTGGTTTACTAGGTCTATGTGAGACTGGTGGTGTGTTACAAGTATTTTCCTTCTCCTTGACTGTCAGTTCTAGTCTTGGGTTGAGAGAGCTTGTTGTGCAACTTATAAACAAAGGTATGGCATCTAGGTCCAAGACAATCTTTGTTCCACTGTATTCAGCATTTGTTAGACCTATCATACTTTGGTATGTACGTAAACAAGGTACATCCAAAGATATGAATGTCCACAGATGTTTCTCACTATAAGAATATAGGATGTAAGTAACATGTCCAATTCAGACCACCTCAATGCCCTATACCTGTATTCTTTCTCCCACAGGCTGTTGAGGGGAGATCTATGCCTAGCATAAAAGGGATTGCCAGTCACCACCCTCATGGGCATCCTGCATACCTACAAAACAAACAGCACTACAATTTCCTGTTCTAAGACTTTAACGTTGCCTGTGATATAAATAGGACCTGCTGGAGAGACATTTATGTATCCTACAGACTATCTCTTTTCTGGAACAGGCTCCCTATCAACGTAAAGCAGAATTCCTCCCTAACCCAATTCAACAACTGAATGGAGAACAGGAAATTCATCCCTGGTTTGACACCTGTGTCTTTAATGGACACAGGTAACCTGTAAATGGTTCATCTCCCAGGCCCTTGCTTCCACTTATCAAGGGTACCAGAGCTTTTCAGAGATTTGGGATGCATGGCTAGGCTTAAAAAGGCCATTGTGGTCATTAGCCTAGTACACAACTATGAACCTATGAATATATAAAACCATTAAATGAGGCACTGAAAGACGTCCAGAGGAAATTAATCTTCAAGAGTAACACTGAATTATTTAAAGATTTGGAAGCGCTATCGAGTGCAGATTTACCAATGTTAGACGCTTCCTGGAGCTGAGTCTAAACTCAGGAAATGAGGTCTCTTCTGATGGTTAAATATAAATGGCAGTGCAAATGTATTGTATGTTTTTTTTTTTTTTTTGTGAGGGATGGTTTCCCCACTATTTCATTTCCACAGTTACACGCTCAAAAAGGGGAGTTAATACAGAAGGATGAAAAGAAGAGATATGTTATTTGTGAATTTTATGATGATCTGTATGCAGCTAATCCAGATGACATCACCAAGGAATGGAGATTAGTTGCAGCAATGAATGGTGCCCTCTAACAGTAATAAGAGAATTGAATATCAGGAGGTTGTTTGGGTTATTGCTAATATAAAAATGGAACAAAACTCCAGTTCCAGATGGATTCCCTGAGGAATTCTGTAAGTGGGGAGAAGAACAAAGTGGATTAAGCCTGACAGCAGTCTTCAATATATTGGGTACTATGGCAGGATGTGGCATGCTTCTGAATCTAGCAATTATTATGGTGATTCCCAGCCACAAAGAAGGGGTGCTATCTATCAGTGATTATTGGCTGATTTCACTGATTAAAGTAAACTGAAAATGTATGCAAATGTTTTGACAGGCAGGTTAGACTCCCTACTTCTGGAGCCATTTCAAGAAGTTCAGACTGGATTTGTAAATGGGAGATAAATAGCTAATATTCGGTGAGAGACCGAAGTTTGTGAATGAATCTGGCGGTAAAAATAGAAAAGCCGATATGGTCTTCATTGACATTGCCAACGCTTCTACTTCATTCAGCCAGGCATTCCTCTTAGATGTTCTAAACTCTAGGGAATGTGGCAGTAGTTCTGAGGCATGGGCGAGGATTCTGAATACCAATGTCACCTTTATGATAGTGGCGAATGGAGATTTAGCTAAGATTGAAAGGGCAGCTATGCAGGAGTGCCCACTGTTGCCTGGTTTATTTTCATTATAGAGAAGTTTGCAGTTAGGGTACAGGCATATCTTGTTTGTTGAGCTTGATTATAATGTTTGTGGATGACTGTACTATACTGAGTGGTAACATCCTCAGGGTTATTGGTGGAGTTCTAAATATTTTCAAATCATTTGATGAGGTTGCTGGACTGCATTGTAGTGGTGCTAAGTCTTCAATAGTGAATTGTTGTACCCAAGAATTCAGGAAAAGACCTGAGCTGGTATCAGAGACTACAAAGTATGCATATGTGGGTCTTATGGTCACTCATGCCCTTTGTAACATGCTTGAGGAAAATTTAAAATGAACTAAGATTGTGGAGCTCAGTCCCAAATTGGAAGTGATTGACACCCTTCTAGGTAAAACCAAGCTGTTCATACAATGATATTGCATATAATTTTCCTGTTTAAAAACTTGCCTGTACCTATTAAGCATCAACTTCAGGATTGTGCAGAAATCTATTAATAACAGGGTTCTAGGGGTGAAGGGAGAAGATTATCTTTTAGTGTGGGCTACCTCCCCCAAGTATATGGTGGCATGGGGCTTCCTCAGTTACACAAATATGCTCTTGCATGCAAATTAAATCATCTAATAGGTGTTTATCATCAGGCACATGAGGACGATATAAGCTACACAGAAACGGGAAAAACAATATGACTGTACACCACACTGGGGTCCTTTACTGCACTTACAAGATTTACTCTATTAATGCATAACAGTCGGAGACCTGAAGTCAGGTGAGGGCCTTTCTGATTACAAATGATCCCATCCCTTAATTAAGAAATGTGTAGTGATGAAAGACAGGGATTTCTGGAAGTCTAAGGGCCTAAGGTTTTGGAAATAAATATGCTCCAAGCACCAGGAGTTTTGTTTTACTGATTTTTGATGTTTTTAAAGAAGCACGTAGATTAAGAGATCAAGCTTGGTTGATGTACTTGCAACTAAAGAAGATTCGGGTGAGATACATTGCCCCATAAGAATGTAAGGGCAGAAGTACACCTTAGGAGGAATGGAGTAAAATATAGTGTGGTACAGTAGGATGGTTATATAGAGGTTTGGAGGAAAGGCAGCCAAGGCAGTTAAACAAAAATCATACGCGGTAGATAGAGGTCTCAGGAAGCAGTGCTGCTAACAGAAATCAATGTGAATGAGGTTTGGGAGTATCCCCACATATTTCAAGTGCTGGCTAGATTTATCGATCAAGAGCTTAGAATTTTATTTAGGTAGTACTTTACCCAGGCACACCAGCACACTAAGATAGGATTGCAAAAGCAGGAGCCACAGTTTGCTGGAGATGTCATGAGTCAGATGCAGATAATCAGCATATATTTTGAGACTGCCCCAAAGTCCAAACTTATTGGAGGCATATGCAAAAGCTGGTTTGAATGGCATTTAGTTTACCCCAGATGAAGACTGGATGTGTGGGATATTAGCAATCCCTCCTGTATCCAGGATATGTAAGTTTGCAGAGAGGAAAGTCAGATGAGTTTTGGCTAGTGTTTTGAGTTGTTTTGTGCAGACATAAAAATGTTGCTCTTCTATCACTTTAGAAGAGTTTACTCAGGTTTTGGAGCAGCGCGTGAGTAGAATAGTATATGTTTATAAAGATTCTTTCACTCACCCATGTATCCATGAGCAATGCAAAGGTGTTTCTGATAGTTTAAGGTTATTATAGGTTCATAGGTGAGTACTAGGCTAATGGCCCTGGAGCCAACACAAGCCTAGCTCAAGAACATACCCATTTGTCCTGTTGCCGAACATTAGTTCCTTGTACCCCTATCAAGCAAGGCTGTTGAAATGATCCCCAGGGTGAATTTCCTGTTACCCATCCACTCATCAACATTTTTGTTAAAGAGGGCCAGTGAGGTGCTCTGCTTGACATGAATGGGGAGTTTATTCCAGAGTATGGCTAGTCTCTGGGTTAAGAACCTGTCCCTCCAGCAGGTTCTGTTTATTGTGGTGATGAGGTTGAGGTCCTTGGACCATGTGGTGCGGAGGTATTGAGTCTTTTTCAGATGAAGCATGTCTAGTAACACTGGGTCTGACATGGCTTTGTATGTCAAGCATAGATCACCTCTAAGTAGGTGATATGAGACGGAGTAAAGCTGTAGTTTTTTGAGTCTGTCTGTATAGGGCATGTGTTTGAGTCCTAGGATCCTCTTTATGAGGAATTTCTGTGGCCTCTCCAGTTGTTGTAGGTGTTTAGTGAGGTACATGCCAAATAGGGCATTGTACTCTATAATGGGTCTAATGAGGGATGAGTAAAGAGGGAGTATGACTTCTTTCTTCCTGGAAGAGGAACCCTTTGTAATGAGGTGTGCCACACAGAAGGACTTTCTAACTACAGTGGCCACATGGTTGTCAAAGGAGAGAATGCTATCCACTTGTGTCCCTAGATCTCTTATCACACCTTGGGAGTTGAGAGGGCTACCATCGCTGTGGTAGTTTGTGGACACCAAGTTTTTCCTGAAGAGGATGACAATGCACTTTGTGGCATTGAGCTTAAGACCATGGTTCTGGAACCAGTCGTTGGTGTCTGTGAGGCCTTTTAGTAGTGGATGTCGACGTCAGCTTGAGAGTCAATAATGGCTCCCAGTTTGTAGTCATCAGTGAACTTGGTCAACCAGAGCCCTTTCGTGTTGGCCTGAACTTCAGAGAAGTATATACCAAACAGGAGAGGCCCAGGACCGATCCTTGTGGGACACCACTTGTGACTGCCCCGTAGTTGGATTTAGAGTCTGCTACTTTCACCATGTGGGTTCTGTCCATGAGCCAGTTGACAACTCATCTTATGATGTAGGGGTTGATGCCTAGGTTGGTGAGTCTGTCAATGATCTCTGAGTGGGGGATAGTGTCAAAGGCCTTGGCCAGATCGAGGTAGGCTGTATGGACTGCCTTGCCTTCATCGACTGCTTTGGAGACAGATTCGAAGAAGTCTATCAGGTTGAGCAGACATGATCTGCCCTTCACAAACCCAAGCTGTGAGAGATCCAGGGTTTGAAGATTCCCAATATCCCTATTTATGAGGTCCATAATGATGTGGTCCATGGCCTTACAGATCAGGCTCATCAGGCTGATGGGGCGGTAGTTTCCTGGGTCAGTAGTTGCTCCCCCTTTGTGGAGAGGAATGACTGTAGCCCAGGCAGGTATGACTCTAGCCCTGAGTAGCATCCTGCTATCACCCAGAATGATACCACAGTACAAGGACAAAATGATTGACTTCAACAATTGGCTAAGCTTCTGGTGTCATTCTAAGGGAATCTCATATCTGTCTGCCTGGGATGACATGATTGACAGACCAAGCTGCTTTGCCAGAGATGGCCTGCACCTGTCGCCCTTGGGATTCTGGATACTGACAAAGGCTCTTGCCACCCCTATATTGCCTTTTTTAGGCAAGGTTCACGTGACAAATTCACCACTGCAACAGGTACAAGCAAGCAAAATCTGAGGGTAATGCTACTCAATGCTAGAAGTCTAAACCTCAAAATGCACTCACTCAAGGCACTCCTTAAAATGGAGAACATCGACATCAGTGCAGTGACAGAGACCTGGTTCAAAGCACCAGAGAGCACTTCTGCATTACCAGGCTATAATTCATACCACACCTTTCGGCTACCAAACCTGGACCGAAACACTAAAGGTAGAAGTGTGTCCATATTCATTAAGGATATCCACACCTCCAAGCTAGTTGCTCAGCATAATGCATCCGAGATTATCCAAGTTCAACTAACTCTGGGCAAAACCGCAATCCAGATTGTAGCTTGCTATAGACCCCCCACTATGCCCCAGGATTCCCACTCCTTTTTTCTTGATACGCTGGAAAATATTAAGGTACAACCCAACACCCTAATAATGGGTGATTTTAACTACCCCACCATTAACTGGGAAAACTACTCGTGTACCAACTCTTTTGCTCAATATTTTCTGGTAATCATCAATTCCAATGCCTTGGATCAACTTATCCACACCCCCACCAGGGGCAGCAATATCCTAAACCTGGTCATCACCAACATGGGCGAATGGTGTTCCACACCAGAGGTCAGGTCCTCGTAGGTCAGATCTGACCACAAGCTAATCACCCTAGACATCCACATCCCACTCCCACCTCCCATTAGGAAAACAACCATAAAAAATTTCTCCAAAGCCAACTTCACGCTTCTTAAGAGAGAAGTGGCAAACTTCATGACTCCCATGCAGATGGACAATAAAGGTATGACTGCTGAATCCTACACAAATGCACTTTATAAGCACCTACATGAGTGCATGGATCGTGGTATCCCTAATAGAACCAGGATGCTTTCCTCCAAAAAAAGGAAGCCAATCTGGTGGTCTTCTACCATAAACAAACTCTACAAAAGAGGAAAGAAACTGTTGCAAAAAAGAGTAAAATCCCACGATTGGAGGAACTCCCTGGTCAGACTCAGTAAGAAGCTGAGATCCTGCATAAAATCCTCCAAAGCTAGTTATGAAAACAAAATCACCACTGATTCTAAAGACAACCACAAAGCATTCTACAGCTATGTCAAGAATCTCAATGGCAACACTCAGACTGCTCTGAGTTACAGCACAATGACACTAAATATACAGAACCAACTGATATTGCCAACATCCTAGCAGATAGGTTCAGTGCTAACTTTACCCCCCTCTCGCCCCCTAAAGGGCCCATCTTTATACCAGAAGAATGCAAAGTTCCTGTAATCATGGATGCACAGGTAAAAACCTAAAACCTCACTCTCCAAAGCCAAGAATACAGCATCCATGGGACCTGACAACATCCCAGGCTGCTTTCTACATGAACTACAGAATGAACTGGCACCCCACCTAAGTACCATGTTCAATCATAGCCTCACCTCAGGCTTTGTGCCCACTGAATGGTGCACTGTGACAGTTATCCTACTCCACAAAGGGGGGGCCACAACAGACCCCGGGAACTACCGTCCCATTAGCCTGACGAGCCTCGTCTGCAAGGCCATGGAACGTATCATCATGGAACTCATAAACAAAGACATTGGAGATCTCCAAACTCCAGGCCCCACACAGTTTGGGTTTGTAAAAGGCAGATCATGTCTTCTAAACCTGATAGACTTCTTTGAAGTAGTCACCAAAGCCATAGATGAGGGTAAGGTGGTTCACACAGCCTATCTAGATCTCGCCAAGGCGTTCAACACCATCCCCCACTCTGGAATTATAGATAAACTCACTAAACTAGGTATAAATCCCTATGTCACAAGATGGGTTGCCTAGTGGCTTACTGAAAGAACACACACCGTGAAAGTAGCAGACTCCAAATCAGACTGCAGACCAGTGACAAGTGGAGTACCACAGGGTTCAGTCCTGGGTCCTCTCCTGTTTGGTATCTACTTCTCTGAAGTACAGGCTAACACAGAAGGTCTTTGGCTAACTAAATTTGCAGATGACTGCAAACTAGGAGCCATAATTGAAACTCCTAATGATGTGGACATCCTACAAAAGGGCCTCACTGAGACAGATACCTGGTGTCAAAGACATGGTCTCAAGCTCAATGCCAAAAAGTGCATTGTCATACCTTTTGGTAAAAACTCTGTACCCATGAACTACCACATAGGCGGTAGTCTACTTAACACCAAATGTATGATAAGAGACCTTGGGATACAGATGGACAGTAGTCTCTCCTTTGATAATCACATCACCACAGTGGTCAGGAAATCCTATGTGGCACACCTCATCACAAAAGGTTTCTCATCCAGAAAAAAAGAGGTCATTGTTCCCCTCTACTCATCACTCATTAGACCCATTATAGAGTACAACGCCCCTTTTGGTATGTACCTCACAAGACATCTACAACAACTGGAAATGCTGCAAAAATACCTCACAAAGAGGATTACTGGCCTCAAACAGATGCATTACGCATACCATCTCAAAAAACTCCAACTTTACTCAGTCACATATCGCCTACTCAGAGGCAATCTGTGCCTAACATACAAAGGTATGTCAAACCCAGAGCTGTTGGACATGCTCCACTTAAAGAAATCCCAATCCCTCTGAGCTACATGCTCTAGGGACCTAAACCTTGTCACCACAATAAACAGAACATGTTGGAGGGATGGATTCCTGTCCCAGATACTTCCCATACTCTGGAACAGACTACCTATCTATGTCAAACAGAGCTCCTCAATAGCACTCTTCAAGAAAAATCATGATGATTGGATGGGTAATAGGAAATTCACCCTGGGGATCACTTCTGTGGTTCTTCTTGACAGGGGCACAGGAAAATAGTTTTCTTGGGTGGCGAAAGCCAGGGTACCTTTTTGGCTAGGCTTGTATAGGCCCTAGGGCCAATAGCCTAGTACCTACCTATGAACCTATGAAAGCCAAAACAGATACTTATAGTCAAGCAAAGTTTCTCTCTCTCTCTTCTTTCTGCTGCTGTATTACTCTGCAGGGTGCCCAAACAGGATCCGCTGAGGTAAAACAAGCTAAAACCAGTGCAAACACAGGTTTTTAAATCAGAAAGTTGAAAGGGATAGAAAGAGCCCAAAAAGGCCAATACAAACCAGTTCCTGAGCTGGAAACCACTTCTCTAGCAATAGATGGGCTGCTCAGAGCTTACCACTCCCACTGATAAGCAGAAAGTCTTCCCTCTATCTCTCCAAGGTCTGGACAACTCAGAACACCATCTCTCTTTTTATTTTTTAACGTACTCAAAACACTTTCTACTGATATGTATTTTTGATCACATTATATAGAAAACACATTAAGAAACAAAACCTTTAGTCTTCTTTTGATACAAGTCAAAATGCAATTTTACATAGTTAATACAATGATATTAAGTATTACTACTAAAACTGAATGTATCTAACAACTTTTTCTTTTACAGACCATTCTGTGAAAATATTTCACCAGTTATGAACTGTGTCTGCTTTAGTTTTATTTTTTATAACTGTTCCATTAACTCTTTGCAACTGTTGAATTAACTCTTTACTTTTATTAATCATTTTATATAAAAACGATTAGAGCTAGACTAATATCTATAAGAGACAAGAACTATGTGCTACTCCAAGCATTTATAGACTGCTGAAAATATACAATTTCAATGTCATTTTAACCATAACATTGTGGTCATGTCTCTGAACTGCCCATTAACTCCTTGGTAAAGTACTGAACTGGGCTTAGATAAATATTTGAATGTAATTATGTCAGTATATTTAATACTTGAGGATTAAAAATAAACATGATTTATGCACTAAAGAATGCTATATACATATTAGGCCATTAGCTGTATGAATACAATATTTTAATATAATTTTCCTCTAACTGGGGTAACCAATACTGGTACAGATAAAATGATGGTCCAAAAACCAATAATAAGACACCAACTTAAAACCAGTGATAATATAATACCTTGACAAATTACTTTTGAACTTATTACAATGGATCCTGTACAGTATGTATTTACACAGACTATTTGCTATTCATGCATTTCAGTCTAGTAGCTATCCTGGACCCATTTTTTTAAACATGTTTTTTCACACATATTCATTACTAGACATTAATTTTATTTGTACTGAATTATTTTGTATTTGTACATAAAAAGAGTATAAAGTACATTTAGTCTAATCTTGCAAATGTAGTAACATTAACATCAAGCAAAATCTTGGAAAATTCTTATGTCTCTTTAGAAGTATCTAGTGGAATTGCCACCAGAGGTAACTACATACCAGCAATTAGAAACATTTATGCTTTTTGCATACCAACATTTTTGCCAAAAACATATTAAAAAATAGTGACCATTCTTGCTCATTTTTTACATATCTTTACTCTCTCTTGTATAGCTTTAATAAAAAATTTTAAGTCATCTCTTGCACAGCTTTACAGTTTAACAGTTTATAAATACAATTTAATACTAAACAATACAATAATAACTAGCATGATAGCTATTAGCAACTTGTAAAATATCTTATCCTGTCAGGTTTAATTCAGTATTAATAATGCACTAATACCCGTTTTCCCTTCCCCCCTGAAATAGTATTGTTAGGAAGGAATGAGATATTATATCTTCCTGTAGCTTTATTTTAGACCCTTTTGCAATACTGCTCATACAGTCAGTGTAAAACTGAGAAAGTACCCCTCCCCTGTAGTATTACGCTATTGTTTATCTGTTTTACACTGTGAGAATAGAATGTATACTAGCCCCACACTTTGGTTAAACATTTGCTTTATTATGTTACTAACCAACTATAGACCTTAGTTTGATTTGATCATTTTTGGCTGTTTTCAATGACAGAATATATATATTTTGTTGCCTTTGCTGTCTACTACTACTTTGTACCTTCCTGTATACTTTATTTGAACTGTATGTATACTATAACCCATCTGCTGGCTATACACTCAAGACACCCCACAAGCAACACATAAACCACAAAAGCAGTGTGCAAAGCAGTCACAGCCCTTAAGGCCAAATACAACACCAAACATACTTGTCATAGGTGACTCCATAGTCAGACACACTGACGTCCCACTCACCAGGCTGAACAAGGAGAGGGTCACAGTAAGCTGCCTATCGGGCGCTAGAATCCGCCACATAACACAAGCACTCGGGTCACTCCACAGCAAGTACAAATATGACACAGTCATTGTCCATGCTGGTGTGAACGACCTGAGACGTACCTCCCTGGACTGCATGAAAAGAGACATAGAGGAGCTCTCTGATTATGTAGCCCAGGCAGGTATGACCCTAACCCTGAGCAGTATCCTTCCTTCACCAAGAATGATGCCACAATATAGAGACAAGATGATCAGCTTTAACAAGTGGCTTAATGTCTGGTGTCATTCAAAGGGATCCAGTGTCTGTCTGCCTGGGATGGCATGCTTGGCAGGCCTCGCTGATTCGCAAAGGACGGCTTGCACCTGTCACCCCTGGGATTCCAGATATTGGCTAAGGCTCTTGCCACCCCATAGTGCCTTTTTAGGCAAGGCTCAAATTCTAAACCTACCACCCTAGAAAACAAAAATGGGAAGAAATTGAGGGTAATGCTGCTCAATGCCAGAAGTCTAAATCTCAAAATGCACGCATTCGAGGCCCTTCTCAGTATGGAGAACATCGATGTCTGTGCTGTAACTGAAACCTGGTTCAAGGCTCCTGAGAGCACCCCGGCACTATTAGGTTTTACCTCATATCATGCTCCGCCCCAAAACCCGGACCACTCCACAAAAGGAGGGTGTATCCATATTCATAAAGGATACTCACACCTCCAGGTTGGTGGCAACGCATGAAGCTTCGGAAACCATCCAGGTGCAACTAACAATAGGCAAAACTGCTCTACAAATTGTAGCATGCTACAGGCCACCCTCTCAAACTCAGGAACCCCACACAGCCTTCCTGAAGACACTGGAGGGTATAAATGTATCTCCAAACACCATCATATTGGGTGACTTCAACTACCCGAATATAGACTGGGAACATTACTCAAGCCCTAACTTTCTAGCCCAACGGTTCCTGGAGTTCATAAATTCAAATGCCATGGAACAGCTAGTCACTGTTCCCACGAGAGGAGAAAATATACTAGATCTCATTGTCACAAACATGGGGACAAAATGCTCCACACCGAAGTATATCCCTCATTGGTGAGATCTGATCATAAACTAATCTCACTGGAAATCCACATCCCGCCCCACCCCAAACAAAAAGACCATAGTGAAGAACTTCTCTAAAGCAAACTTCACACTACTCAAGACTGGTGTGGAATGAAAGAGACCCCCTGAGTCAGAGGAAACCACAACCCAAGCTGCGGAAGCCCTTACAAATGCCTTCTATGAACACCTCCAGGACTGCATGGATCAGGCAATCCCAAATAAAACCAAGACTCTTTCCACAAAGGGCAAACGTCCAGTCTGGTGGACCCCAGCCATTAACAAACTTTACAATAAGAGGAGAAAGCTATTACATGATAGAACAAAATCCATAAAAGGGAAGTCACCCCTGATCATTATTAGTAAAAAAATACGAGCACTCATAAAATCAACTAAGGCCAATTTTGAGAGAAAAATTGCCATGGATTCAAAGGACAATCATAAGGCCTTTTTCAGCTATGTTAGGAACCTGGGTGGAAACTCACAGATATGCTCAGAATTAGTCCAAAATGATACAAAAATCACTGAACCCACAGACATTGCCAACATACTGGCAGGCAGGTTCAGTGCAAACTTCACCCCCCTCTCCCCCCCTAAAGGAGAGATAACTATCCCAGCCGAGTGTAGCCTCCCGGACATCTCAAATGCGCAGGTGAAAGCTGCTCTCTCTAAAGCTAAAAACACAGCATCAATGGGACCGGATGGTGTCCCCGGCTGTGTGCTACACGAGCTAAATGAGGAATTAAACCCGCACATAAGGCAGCTGTTTAATCTCAGCCTTACCACAGGATACGTGCCCAAGGAGTGGCGTACGGCAACTGTGGTCCCACTCCACAAAGGTGGCGCCTCTACGGACCCTGGTAATTACCGCCCCATAAGCTTAACAAGTCTAGTCTGCAAAGCTATGGAGAGGATCATAATGGAGCTCATAAACAAAGATATAGGGACTTGCAGACATTGGACCCGACCCAGTTTGGCTTTGTCAAGGGAAGATCATGCCTTTTGAACTTGGTCGACTTCTTGAAATAGTCACCAAGGCCATTGATGAGGGAAAGGCAGTCCATACAGCCTACCTTGACCTTGCAAAGGCTTTCGACACAATACCCCACTCGGGTATTGTAGAAAAACTTACCAGCTTAAATGTAAACCCATATGTCACAAGATGGGTTGCAAACTGGCTTAAGGACAGAACCCACAGGGTTAGAGTTGCTGGCGCTGTGTCAGACTCCAAGCCGGTCACAAGTGGTGTCCCACAGGGCTCGGTCCTTGGCCCCTATTGTTTGGCATCTACTTCTCAGAAGTACAGGCCAACATGGGAGGACTTTGGCTGACAAAGTTTGCAGATGACTGCAAACTGGGCCATAGTGGAAAGTGCATCGGACACTGATATCCTTCAGAAGGGACTCACGGAAACAGATAGCTGGTGCCAGAGCCATGGCCTGAAGTTAAACGCCAAAAATGTATAGTCATACCCTTCGGGAAAAACAACGTAACCCCAAGCTACCATATAGGTGGCAATCCACTAAGCACAGAAGAGGTTATCAGGGACCTGGGGACCCAGGTTGACAGTGGCCTTTCTTTTGACACTCACATTGCTAAAGTGGTTAGAAAGACCTTCTACATTGCCCACCTGATCATGAAGGGATTCACATCCAGATCTAGTGAGGTCATTGTTCCCCTGTACTCTTCACTTATCAGACCAATGATCGAGTACAATGCCCCATTCGGGATGTATCTCACCCGACATCTGCAGCAATTGGAGAGACCCCAAAAGTTCCTCACCAAAAGGATAAAGGGACTCCAAAATCTGTCATATGCTGCCAGATTGAAGAAACTCTAGCTCTATTCAGTCGCATATCGTCTGCTCAGAGGTGACATGTCCCTGACATACAAGGCCATGTCCAACCCGGAATTAATGGACATGCTCCACCTCAAAAAATCCAAATCCACCAAAACCACTAGAGCAAGCGACTTAAACCTTAGCACGGATATAAATAGGACGTGCTGGAGGGATAGATTTATCACTCAGAGACTCCCTATGCTGTGGAATAAAATCCCGGTCCATGTGAGGCAGAGCACCTCGCTGACTCTGTTCAAGAGAAATCTAGACCTGTGGATGGGAGATCGTAGGTTTACCCCGGGAATCATCTCTGGGTCACTGCTGGACAGAGGCACAACAAACTAATGGGCACAGTATTTTTTCATATAAGGGGTGGCGTAAGCCACAATAATTTGGGCTAGGCTTATAAATGCCTTAGGGCAGATAGCCTAGTATAAACCTATGAACCTATGAACCTATACTTGATGTAACCTTTACCTGCAAACAGATTATCAGTGACATATATGTACAACTGTGATGTTTTATTATAATTACCAAATAGTGTTGCATGTGAACATTTTAACAACTATGTTTTAATAACAATACGTTTTTAGAAAAACTCAAGTCACTTAACTGGCAATCAGTTTTGTTTTTTATCTTATCTGCTCTATATTTCCTGTAACTATTTATCCAATCTAGGATGGTCTGAGCTCACATTTCACAATCTATAGACCATAGTTAATCCTTTTAGCATTTTTCCTTAATCATCTGTTAATACTCTTGCAATTTAATAGTAAAATGCAATTATAAAACACTTAGTATTATATTTGTGATTTGCATAACTATGCATTTATACTACATAACTAGACATTATTTTACAATTAGCTTACATATTTTTTAACTTTGATTTCAGTATTTTTTATTTATTTAACTGCTCTGTCATTCATTTTACAAAGACTGCTTGACTAACACCATCTGTGATTTTATTTCTTTTTAAAATTCAGAACTTTAACTGTTTGGTGTGGTATTACTATACAATTATAAAAAATTGTAAAAAACAGATATTAGCTTAACTAACACATGTTTATATTTACATTATCTATATTTGCTGTTGTCTGTCTTTCATTTTGTGCATTTTAACAGAAGTACTTTAGATGAAAAAAATACATGCATGTCAGTCTTGTGACTTTAAATCTTTATTATTTTTATTTGATTTTTATACACTACAACAGTTTTATAAGCCACGGTGGTGCAGCGGCTAGCATTGTCACCTCAAAGCAAGAGGTTTTCCCATTTGATTCTTGGCTGGAGCACCTTCTGTGTGGAGTCTGCATGTCTTCCCGCGGTCAATTGATGTTAAAGACATGCAGGTAGGTGTGAGCGTGAATGGGCATGCCTTCTTTGAAGGTTGGGCGTTGGGAGGGCAACTCGGCACCATACAAATTCACTGCCAATCATAAGCAGACCGGAGTTCTGCTGTGGTGACCCCCTAACCGGGCAAAGCCGAAAGACTTTTTACATACTACAACAGTTTTGTGTACCTTTTGACTATGCTATGAGAATGGCAGTCATATGCTCTACTTTACTGTAGCACTTATAAATAACTGAATGGAAGTTTTAAACATTTGAGAATGATTTGTCCAGACATCAAATCCTACCATCCTACCATGTATGCTTAACCATTTTCAAAACACAAACATGTTATAAAATATATCTCTTTTGTACAGATCATCTGTAGTTTCCTGCTCTTTCCCAATGTTCTCTTAAGCTCAGCTGTTGTATGGAGGAAGTCAGTCTCTGTCAGTTCAGCTAATTTATTTCCTTTATTCTGTAACTGCTGTTCAAAAGTTTCCTGTAATGTTGCATGGTCTAAAACTCCTATGCACTTTTGACAAAATCTTTGTATAACTTGTGTAAACTTCCTGAACTCATTGTGTCTGTCTCTTGGAAGTGTATTGCTTTCATTTGTAACAAAATGTACTAGAGGTTCTGTCAGTTACTGATTTGACTCCTGTTGTAACTCTGAAATAAACCTTTTACATGTGGTGACAGGACATAACTGTTCAACATCTGAATATAATGGAAACATTTTACCCTTAGTTTATTCATGCAATACTTTTTATGGCATGGCAGACAAAATGCAGTTTTTGTTGATTCACAAAATAAACATTTGTCATACCCTACATGGTTTTCTTTGAGATACCAGTCAAATATTGTAATACATTTGCATAAGGCCTTATTATCAACTTGCCCTGATAAGGTTTTACATTTACTAATGTGCTGTGTGTACCATCATTGCAATTTAAAAGGAAAGCTTGGCTTACACCTGCTTGTATTATGTCTACTAGCATCCATACTAAAAATGAGACATAGAAAAAAGTTTTATCAGTTAACAAAAAACAGGTGATCAGGCTGTTGTTGCTGATGGCTGGAAATTTTTCAGAGTCACTCAAGAAGCTGGGGAAACACAACAGTCAGTGAACTGCTGTGTACAGTAGATGTCCACCTTTCTTGAAGAATTAATGGCACTGTGACTTTCCTGGACTTCAGGCTCAATCTGGATTCATACGTCTAAAAAACTTTACTACTACAGGCTGCATAAACTGGAGTACCTCTGTTTAGGATTTACACATATGTACAAATGGTAATTACTGCAATTTGACTGAAGTGACCCTCTGCGAGCTTACCACTACTCCCCCTGTGTTCGAATGCAGGTAGGCTTGCCATTGAAAAATTAATTTTCAATGTGCTAATCCAGGGCGCTGTTACTCTGATGCTTACTGTGATGGCTCTGAAGTCTTCTTAAGACACTCAGTCTTGCTGCCTGGGTTTTGCTGAAATCAAAGTCTAGTTGTAGTTGCATTCACAGTCTGTTGCATACAGAAACTTGCAGAATATACACTGATGAGAGAATATACTTTGCAGCACCAAACTAAGAGCAGTAACAAATAACTTTTTATACCAAACCACATGGACTAAAGTTGCAGCTTCAAGTACTGTTCTACTTTACTTTCCAAATAGCACAGATGATGTAAGAGATACAATATTACCTCGGAACAAGTATGTGTTCCTACACAGGCATCTCTAACATAACTGAATTAATACAGATCTTATATACTGTACTAATCAAGCACACACATATAGATTTCCTCTTGGTATTCTATTTTGGAGAATTGCTCATCCTGTTGCAGATGCTGACTTGATGATATTTTTAAGCTTTCTTGCTTAACAATGTCACATTTTTTCAATTTGTCTTTGTATGAGAACATCTGTTCTTGTGCAAATGCTGACTTCAAACTTTCTTACTTAACAATGTCATCTTATAGAAATATGCACAGATTGTTTTCCATTGTCCATTCTTTACAGAAGCAGGTTCCTGTTTTTTTACATTCTTGCCAAGTCTGTAAGAGGTCAGCTTTCTTGCTGACAGTGTGTGAAATGCTAACATCTGTGGGAAAACATGTCATTAAGAAAATTTCTTATTTTCCAGGCCACAGTCATTTTAGTATGGATGCTAATCAGATATTACTAAACTCTATTTCTACATTTAAGCACGCTTATTTTATACCTTATGTTACATATTTGTAACAGAATTACTTTCAACCTTAATATTTTGTTGAGCATATTCTTACAAATACAGTTGAAAAAATATTTTTAAAAGTGCAGTACACAAAATAAGCAGAGAACAGTTAAGTTAAATAATAAAGCTTGTAAAACGGATGTAAAGAAGTGTGGCAATGCAAAATCAAGCTAAGAAAGCCAAAACAGATCCTTATAATCTAGCAAAGTCTCTCTCTTTCTTCTTTCTGCTGCTGTAGTACTCTGCATGACACCCAAATAAGATCCACTGAGGTAAAACAAGCCAAAACCTGCACAAACATGGGTTTTAAGTCAGAAAGTTGAAAGGGACAGAACTAGCCCAAAATGCCAGAAAAAAAAAAAAACAATTCTTGAGATGGAAACCACTCCTCTAGCGATAAATAGGCTGCTCAGAGCTTACCACTCCAACTGTTAAGTAGAAAGACTTCATCTATCTCTGCAAGGTCTAGACAACTCTGAACAGCAAATATAGTCCTGAAATCAGCAAATATGTGATCTAGACTATTCTAGTTTGAGAAAAAGTGGGAAACGAGCAAGTAGTTAGGATTTTTTTAGTTTTTTTTTAGTAATGACAACAGATATGCAGTATAAAAATACACTTATAAAATCTGAAAAGGCTAGTGCACTTGAGTGTGAAGCCTGTATCAACAAATGCAGTTGAAATTTTTTTTTAAAGTGCAGTACACAAAATAAACAGAGAACAGTTAAGTTAAATAGTAAAGCTTGTAAAACAGCTGCAAACAAGTGCAGCAATGCAATATCAACCTAAGAAAGCCAAAACAGATACTAATAATCCAGCAAAGTCTCTTTTTCTGTTTTCTGCTGCTGTAGTACTCTGCAGGATGTCCAAATAGGATCTGCTGAGGTAAAACAAGCTAAAACATGCACAAACATGGGTTTTTAAGTCAGAAAGTTGAAAGGGATAGAAGCAGTACAAAACGACCACTAAAAACCAATTCCTTAGCTGGAAACCTCTTCTGTGGTGATAGATAGGTTGCTCAAAGCTTACCACTCCTACTGAGAAGCAGAATGACTTACTTCTATCTCTGCAAGGCTTGGACAACTAAGAACACCAATTACAGTCCTGAAATCAGAAAATCTGAGATCCAGACTATTTTAGTTAGAAAAAAGGTAGGAAATGAGCAAGTAGATAGGATTTTTTGTGGGGGTTATTAGTTTTTAGTTATAAAAACAGAAATGAAGTATAAAAATATAGTTATAAGACTCTAAAAGGCTAGTGCACAAGACTGTGAAGCATGTATCAGGAAATGCAGTTAAAAAACTATTTTAAAAGTGCAGTGCACAAAATAAGAAGAGAAGAGTTAAGTAACAAAAGCTTGTAAAACGGGTATAAAGAAGTGCGGTAATGCAAAATCAAGCTAAGAAAGCCAAAACAGATAGTAATAATCAAAAAGAGTCTCTCTCTCTCTTTTCTTTTTCTGCTGTAGTACTCTGCAGGATGCCCAAATTGGATCCGCTGAGGTAAGACAAGCCAAAACTCATGCAAACATGTTTTTTAAGTCAAAAAGTTGAAAGGGATAGAAGCAACCCAAAACAGCCAATGAAAACAATCCTTGAGTTGGAAAGCACTCCTCTAGTGATAGATAGGCTGCTCATAGCTTACCACTCCCACAGATAAGCAAAAAGACTTACTTCTACATTTGCAAGGCCTTGAAAACCTAGAACACTAAATACAGCTGTGAAATCAGCAAATCTGAGATCCGGACTATTCTAGTTTCAGAAAATGTGGGAAACGAGCAAGTACATAGGATTTTTTGTTTTTGTTTTTGTTTTTAGTTATAAAAAAAGAAATGCTGTACAAAAATGCACTTATAAGACTTTAAAAGGCTAGTGCACTTGAGTGTGAAGACTGTATCAGCAAATACAGTTGAAAAAATTATTTTTAAAAGAGAGTACACAAAATAAGCAGATAACAGTTAAGATAAATACTAAAGCTTGTAAAACAGCTGTAAAGAAGTGTGGCAATGCAAAATCAACCTAAGAAAGCCAAGACAGATACTTATAATCTAGCAAAGTTGCCTTCACTTCTTTCTGCTGCTGTAGTACTCTACAAGATGCCCAGATAGGATCCACTGAGGTAAAACAAGCCAAAACCCATACAAACATGAGTTTTTAAGTCAGAAAGGTGAAAGGGATAGAACTAGCCCAAAATGCATAAAAAAAATTCTTGAGCTGGAAACCACTCCTCTAGCGATAAATAGGCTGCTCAGAGCTTACCACTCCCACTGATAAGCAAAAAGACTTATTTCTATCTCTGCAAAATCTAGACAATGCAGAACAGCAAATACAGTCCTGAAATCAGGAAATCTGAGATCCGGACTATTCTGGATTGAGAAAAGGCAAGAAACAGGCAAGTAGAAAGGATTTTTTCAATTTTTTTTTATTTATAAAAACAGAAATGCAGTATAAAAATACACTCATAAGACTCTAAAATTCTAGCATGCTTGAGTGTGAAGCCTATATCAGCAAATGCAGTTGAAAAAAAATGATTTTTATAAGTGCAGTACACAAAATAATCAGAGAGCAGTTAAGTTAAATAATAAAGCTTGTAAAACAGCTATAAAGAAGTGAGGTAATGCAAAATCAAGCCAAGAAAACCAGAACAGATACTTATAATCAAACAAAGTCTATCTCTTCTTTCAGCTGCTATAGTACTCTGCAGGACAACCAAACAGGATCTGCTGAGGTAAAACAAGTCAAAACCGGACACTTTTTTTTTTTTTAAGTAGGAAAGTTAAAAGAGATAAAAGCAGCCCAAAATGGCCAATACAATTAAATTCCTGATCTGGAAACCACTCCTCTAGAAATAGATAGGCTGCTCAGAGCTTACTACTCCCACGGATGAGCAAAAATACTTCTTTCTCCCTCTGCAAGGTCCGGACAACTCAGAACACCAAATACAGTCCTGAAATCAGTAAATCTGAGATCTGAACAATTCTAGTTTTGGTAAAGGTGGGAAACGAAGAAGTAGATAGGATTTTTTTTTTTTTTTTTAGTTAAAAAAACAGAAATCCAGTATAAAAATATACTTCTAAGATTCAAAAAGGCTAGAGTACTTGAGTGTGAAGCCTGTATCAGCAAATGCAGTTGAAAAAAATATTAAATATTAAATATTAAAAGTGCAGTGCACAAAATAAGCAGAGTACAGTTTTGTTAAATAATAAAGCTTGTAAAATGGCTGTAAAGAAGTGTGGCAATGAAAAATCAAGCTAAGAAAGAAAGAAAGACAAAATACAAACTTATAATCAAGCAAAGTCTCTCTCTTTCTTCCTTCTGCTGCTGTAGTACTCTGCAGGATGCCCAAACAGGATCCACTGAGGTATAACAAGCCAAAACCCACACAAATACAGGTTTCTAAGTCAGAAAGTTGAAAGGGATAGAAGCAGCCTAAAATGGCTAATAAAAATCAATTCCTGGCCTGGAAATCACTCCTGTAGTAATAGGTAGGCTGCTCAGAGCTTACTAATCCCACTGATAAGTAAAAAGAATTCCTTCTAACTCTGCAAGGTTTGGACAACTCAGAACATCAAACACAGTCCTGAAATCAGCAAATCTAAGATCTGGACTATTCTAGTTTGAGAAAATGCAGGAAATAAGCCAGTACATAGGATTTTTTGTTTTTGTTTTTGTTATAAAAACAGAAATGCAGTATAAAAATACACTTATAAGACTCTAAATGGCTAGTGCACTTGAGTTTGAAGCCTGTATCGGCAAATACAGTTGAAAAAATGATTTTTAAAATTGCAGTACACAAAATAAGCAGAGAAAAGTTAAATAATAAAGCTTGTAAAATGGGTATAAAGAAGTGTAGCAATGCAAAATCAAGCTAAGAAAGCAAAAACACATACTTATAATCTAGCAAAGTCTCTTTCTCTTCTTTCTGCTAATGTAGTACTCTGCAGGATGCCCAAACAGGATCCGCTAAGGTAAAACAAGCCAGACTATTCTAGTTTGAGAAAAAATAGGAAACAACCAAGTAGTTAGGTTTTTTTAGTTTTCTTCTTGTTTTTAGTAATAAAAACAGATATGCAGTATAAAAATACATTTATAAGACTCTAAAAGGCTAGCGCTCTTGAGTGCGAAGCCTGTATCACCAAATGCAGTTGAAAAAATGATTTTAGAAGTGCAGTATGAAAAATAAGCAGAGAACAGTTAAGTTAAATAATAAAGCTTGTAAAAAGCTGTAAAGAAGTGCGGCAATGCAAAATCAAGCTAAGAAATTAAAAACATATACTTATATACAAGCAAAGTCTCTCTCTCTCTATCTTCTTTCTGCTGCTGTAGTACTCTACAAAACACCCAAACAGGATCCACTGAGGTAAAACAAGCCAAAACCTGTGCAAACATGGGTATTTTAAGTCAGAAAGTTGAAAGAGATAAAAGCAGCCCAAAAAAGCCAATAAAAAACAATTCTTGAGCTGGAAATCAGTTCTCTAGCGATAGATAGGCTGCTCAGAGCTTACATTCCCACTGATAAGCAGAACGACTTCCTTCTATCTCTGCAAGGTCTAGACAACTCGGAATATGAAATGCAGTCCCCTAATCAGCACATGTGAGATCCAGACTATTTCAGTTTGACAAAAGGCAGGAAAAGAGCAAGTTAATAGGATTTTTTAGGGTTTTTTTTGTTTTTAGTTATAAAAACAGAAATGCAGTATAAAAATACACTTATAAGATTTAAAAAGGTTAGCGCACTTGAGTGTCAAGCCTGTATCAGCAAATGCAGTTGAAAAAAACAATTTTTAAAAGCGCAGTACACAAAATAAGCAGAGAACAGTTAAGTTAAATAATAAATCCTGTAAAACGGCTGTAAAGAATTGCGGCAATGCAAAATCAACCTAAGAAAGCCAAAACAGATACTAATAATCCAGCAAATTCTCTCTTTCTGTTTTCTGCTGATGTAGTACTCTGCAGGATGTCCAAACAGTATCTGCTGAGGTAAAACAAGCTAAAACATGTGCAAACATGGGTTTTTAAGTCAGAAAGTTGAAAGGGATAGAAGCAGCCCAAAATGACCAATAAAAAACAATTCCTAAGCTGGAAACCTCTCCTCTAGTGATAGACTACTCAAAACTTACCATTCCCACTGAGAAGCAGAAAGATTTACTTCTATCTCTGCAAGGTCTGGAAAAGTCAGAACACCAATTGCAGTCCTGAAATCAGTAAATTTGAGATCCAGAATATTCTAGTTTGAGAAATGGCGTGAAATGAGCAAGTAGATAGGATTTTTGGGGGGGTTATTTTATTTTTAGTTAAAAAACAGAAATGCAGTATAAAAATACAATTATAAGACTCTAAAAGGCTAGTGCACAAGAGTGTGAAGCCGATCAGGAAATGGGGTTAAAAAATTAATTTTAAAAGTGCAGCACACAAAATAAGCAGAGAAGAGTTAAGTTAAGTAACAAAAGCTTGTAAAATGGGTATAAAGAAGTGTGGTAATGCAAAATCAAGCTAAGAAAGAAAAAACAGATACTAATAATCAAACAAAGTCTCTCTCTTCTTTCAGCTGCTGTAGTACTCTGCAGGACAACCAAACAGAATCTGCTGGGGTAAAACAAGCCAAAACCCGGACAAACACTTTTTTTTTTAAGTAGGAACATTGAAAGGGATAGAAACAGACCAAAATGGCCAATAAAAATCAATTCCTGATCTGGAAACCACTCCTCTAGAAATAGAATGGCTGCTCAGAGCTTACTACTCCCACAGATAAGCAAAAAGACTTCCTTCTCCCTCTGCAAGGTCTGGACAGCTCAGAACACCAAATACAGTCCTGAAATCAGTAAATCTGAGATCTGGACTATTCTAGTTTTGGAAAAGGTGGGAAACGAAGAAGTAGATAGGATTTTTGCTTTTTTTTTGTTTGTTTTTAGTGAAAAAAACAGAAATCCAGTATAAAAATATGCTTCTAAGACTCAAAAAGGCTAGTGCACTTGAGTGTGAAACCTGTATCAGCAAATGCAGTTGAAAGAAATATTTTTAAAAGTGCAGTGCACAAAATAAGCAGAGTACAGTTTTGTTAAATAATAAAGCTTGTAAAATGGCTGTAAAGAAGTGCGCAATGCAAAATCAAGCTAAGAAAGACAGAATACATACTTATAATCAAGCAACGTCTCTCACTCTTCTTTCTGCTTTCTGTAGTACTCTGCAGGATGACCAAACAGAATCCGTTAAGGTAAAACAAGCCAAAACCTGTACAAACATGGGTTTTTAAGTCAAAAAGTTGAAAGGGATAGAAGCAGCCCAAAACAGCCAATAAAAACAATTCTTGTGCTGGAAACCACTCCTCTAGCAATTAATAGGCTTATCAGAGCTTACCATTCCTACTGATAAGCAGAAAAACCTCCTTCTATCTCTGCAAGGTCTAGACAATGCAGAACAGCAAATACAGTCCTGAAATCAGCAAATCTGGGATCCGGACTATTCTAGTTTGAGAAAAGGTGGGAAATGAGCAAGGAGAAAGGATTTTTTCAGTTTTTTTTGTTTTTAGTTATAAAAACAGAAATGCAGTGTAAAAATACACTCATGAGATTCTAAAAGGCTAGGGTGCTTGAGTGTGAAGCCCATATCAGCAAATGCAGTTCAAAAAAATGTTTTTTAAAAGTGCAGTACACAAAATAATTAGAGAGCAGTTAAGTTAAATAATAAAGCTTGTAAAATAGCTGTAAAGAAGTGCAGCAATGGCAAATCAAGCTAAGAAAGCCAGAACAGATACTTATAATCAAACAAAGTCTCTCTCTTCTTTCAGCTGCTGTAATACTCCGCAGGACAACCAAACAGGATCTGCTGAGGTAAAACAAGCCAAAACCCAGAGAAACACTTTTTTTTTTAAGTAGAAAAGTTGAAAGGGATAGAAGCAGCCCAAAATGGCCAATAAAAATCAGTTTCTGATCTGGAAGTCACTCCTCTAGAAATAGATAGGCTGCTCAGAGTTTACTACTCCCACGGATAAGCAAAAAGACTTCCTTCTCTCTCTGCAAGGTCTGGACAACTCAGAACACCAAATACAGTCCTGAAATCAGTAAATCTGAGATCTGGACTATTCTAGTTTGGGAAAAGGTAGGAAACAAAGAAGTAGAGAGGATTTTTTTTTTTGTTTTGCTTTTAGTTAAAAAACAGAAATCCAGTATAAAAATATACCTCTAAGACTCAAAAAGGCTAGCGCACTTGAATGTGAAGTCTGTATCAGCAAATGCAGTTGAAAAAGATGATTTTTAAAAGTTCACTGCAAAAAATAAGCAGAGTATAGTTTCATTACATAATAAAGCTTGTAAAATGGCTGTAAAGAAGTGCGGCAATGCAAAATCAAGCTAAGAAAGCCAAAATACATACTTAAAATCAAGCAAAGTCTCTCTTTCTTCTTTCTGCTGCTATAGTACTCAGCAGGATGCCCAAACAGGATCTGCTGAGGTAAAACAAGATGAAACCCACACAAACCCGGGTTTTTAACTCAGTAAGTTGAAAGGGATAGAAGCAGCCTAAAATGGCTAATAAAAATCAATTCCTGGCCTGGAAATCACTCCTCCAGCAATAGATAGGCTGCTCAAAGCTTCCTACTCCCATTGATAAGTAAAAATAATTCCTTCTTCCTCTGCAAGTTCTGGACAACTCAGAACACCAGATACAGTCCTAAAATCAGCAAATCTGAGATCTGGACTATTCTAGTTTGAGAAAATGTGGGAAAAGAGCAAATAAATAGGATTTTTTGTTTTTATTTTTGTTTTTGTTATAAAAGCAAAAATGCAGTATAAAAATACACTTATAAGACTCTAAAACGCTAGTGCACTTGAAAGTGAAGCCTGTATCAGCAAATACAGTTGAAAAAAAAATGATTTTTAAAATTGCAGTACACAAAATAAGCAGAGAACAGTTAAGTTAAATAATAAAGCTTGTAAAACAGATGTAAAGAAGTGTGGTAATGCAAAATCAATCGAAGAAAGCCAAAACAGATACTTATAATCTAGCAAGGTCTCTTACTCTTCTTTCTGCTGCTGCAGTGCTCTGCAGGATGCCCAAACAGGATCCGCTAAGGTAAAACAAGCCAAAATCTGCACAAACATTGGGTTTTCTAAGTCAGAAAGTTGAAAGGGATAGAACTAGCCCAAAATGCCAATAAAAAAACAATTCTTGCATTGGAAATCACTCCTCTAGAGATAAATAGGCTGCTTAGAGCTTACCAGTCCCACTGTTAAGTAGAAAGACTTCCTTCTATTGCTGCAGGGTCTAGACAATGCAGAACAGCAAATACAGTCCTGAAATCAGCAAATCTGAGATCCAGACTATTCTAGTTTGAGAAAAAGTGGGAAACAAGCAAGTAGTTAGTTTTTTTTTTGTTTTTTTATTTGTTTTTGTAATAAAAACAGATATGCAGTATAAAAATACATTTATAAGACTCTAAAAGGCTAGCGCTTTTGAGTATGAAGCCTGTATCATCAAATTCAGTTGAAAAAAATTATTTTAGAAGTGCAGTACATGAAATAAGCAGAGAACAGTTAAGTTACATAATTAAGCTTGTAAAACGGCTGTAAAGAAGTGTGGCAATGCAAAATCAAGCTAAGAAATTCAAAACAGTTACTTATAATCAAGCAAAGTCTCTCTCTCTCTCTCTCTATCTTTTTTTCTGCTGCTGTAGTACTCTACAAGACACCCAACCAGGATCCACTGAGGTAAAACAAGCCAAAACCCATGTAAACATGAGTTTTTAAGTCAGAAAGTTGAAAGGGATAAAAGCAGCCCAAAACCACAAATAAAAAACAATTCTTGAGCTGGAAGCACTCCTGTAGCAATAGATAGGCTACACAGAGCTTACCACTCCCACTAATAAGCAGTAAGACTTCCTTTTATCTTTGCAAGGTCTAGACAACTCAGAATATGAAATGCAGTCCCCTAATTAGCAAATCAGAGATCCAGACTATTTTTGTTTGACAAAAGGAAGGAAAAGAGTAATTTAAAAGGATTTTTTTGTTTTTTTTGTCTTTAGTTAAAAAAACAGAAATGCACTATAAAAATACACTTATAAGATTTGAAAAGGCTAGCGCACTTGAGTGTGAAGCCTGTATCAGCAAATGTAGTTGAACAAAAAAAATTTTAAATTGCAATAGACAAAATAAGCAGAGAACAGTTAAGTTAACTAATAAATCTTGTAAAATAGCTGTAAAGAAGTGTGGCAATGGAAAATCAACCTAAGAAAGCCAAAACAAATACTAATAATCCAGCAAAGTCTCTCTTTCTGTTTTCTGCTGCTGTAGTACAATGCAGGGCATCCAAACAGTATCTGCTGAGGTAAAACCAGCTAAAACATGCGCAAACATGAGTTTTTAAGTCAGAAAGTTGAAAGGGATATAAGCAGCCCAAAATGACCAATAAAAAACAATTCCTGAGCTTCTCCTCTAGTGATAGATAGGCTGCTCAAAGCTTATCACTCCCACTGAGAAGCAGAAAGACTTCCTTCTCTCTCTGCAAGGTCTGGACAACTCAGAACACCAAATACAGTCCTGAAATCAGTAAATCTGAGATCTGGACGATTGTAGCTTGGGAAAAGGTGGGAAACGAAGAAGTAGAAAGGATTTTTGTTTTTGTTTTTTTTTTCTTTTTAGTTAAAAAAACAGAAATCTAGTATAAAAATATACTTCTAAGACTCAAAAAGGCTAGTACACTTGAGTGCGAACCCTGTATCAGCAAATGCAGTTGAAAAAAAATCATTGTTAAAAGTGCAGTGTACAGAATAAGTAGAGTACAGTAAATAATAAACCTTGTAAAATGGCTGTAAACAAGTGCAGCAATTCAAAATCAAACTAAGAAAGCCAAAATACATACTTATAATCAAGCAAAGTCTCTCACTCTTCTTTCTGCTGCTGTAGTACTCTGCAGGACACCCAAACAGGATCTATTAAGGTAAAACAAGCCAAAACCTGCACAAACATGGGTTTTTAACTCAGAAAGTTGAAAGGGATAGAACTAGCCCAAAATGCCAATAAAAAAATCATTGAGCTGGAAACCACTCCTCTAGAGACATAGGCTGCTCAGAGCTTACCACTCCCACTGTTAAGTAGAAAGACCTCCTTCTATCTCTGCAAGGTCTAGACAATGCAGAACAGCAAATATAGTCCTGAAATCAGCAAATCTGAGATCCAGACTATTCTAGTTTGAGAAAACGTGGGAAATCAGCAAGTAGATAGGATTTTTGGGGGGTTTATTTGTTTTTTGTTAAAAAAACAGAAATGCAGTATAAAAATGCAATTATAAGACTCCAAAAGGCTACTGCACAAGAGTGTGAAGCCTGTATCAGAAAATGCAGTTAAAAAAACTATTTTTAAAAGTGCAGTACACAAAATAAGCAGAGAATACTTAAGTTAAGTAACAAAAGCTTGTAAAACGGGTATAAAAAAAGTGTGGTAATGCAAAATCAAGCTAAGAAAGCCAAAACAGGTACTAATAATCAAAGTCTCTCTCTTCTTTCAGCTGCTGTAGTACTCTGCAGTACAACCAAACAGGGTCTGCTAAGGAAAAACAAGCCAAAACCGGGACAAACATGTTTTTTTTTTTTAAGTAAGAAAGTTGAAAGGGATAGAAGCAGCCCAAAATGGCCAATAAAAATCAATTCCTTATCTGAAAACCACTCCTCTATAAATTGATAGGCTGCTCAGAGCTTACTACTCCCACAGAAAAGCAAAAGGACATCCTTCTCTCTCTGCAAGGTCTAGACAACTCAGAACACCAAATACAGTTCTAAAATCAGTAAATCTGAGATCTGGGCTATTCTAGTTTGGGAAAAGGTGGGAAATGAAGAAGTAGAAAGGATTGTTGTTTTTTTTTTCTTTTTAGTTAAAAAAACAGAAATCTAGTATAAAAATATACTTCTAAGACTCAAAAAGGCTAGTGCACTTGAGTGTGAAGCCTGTAACAGCAAATGCAGTTGAAAAAAATCATTGTTAAAAGTGCAGTGAACAGAATAAGTAGAGTACAGTTTTGTTAAAGAATAAAGCTTGTAAAATGGATGTAAAGAAGTGCAGCAATTCAAAATCAAACTAAGAAAGCCAAAATACTTACTTATAATCAAGCAAAGTCTCTCACTCTTCTTTCTGCTGCTGTAGTACTCTGCAGGACACCCAAACAGGATCTGTTAAGGTAAAACAAGCCAAAACCTGCACAAAAATGGGTTTTTAACTCAGAAAGTTGAAAGGATAGAACTAGCCCAAAATGCCAATAAAAAAATCATTGAGCTGGAAACCAATCTTCTAGAGATAAATAGGCTGCTCAGAGCTTACCACTCCCACTGTTAAGTAGAAAGACTTCCTACTATCTCTACAAGGTCCAGACAACTCAGAACAGCAAATACAGTCCTGAAATCAGCAAATCTGAGATCCAGAATATTCTAGATCGAGAAAAAGTGAGAACAAGCAAGTAGTTAGTTTTTTTTAGTTTTTTTTTGTTTGTTTTTAGTAATAAAAACAGACACACAGTATAAAAATACACTTATAAGACTCTAAAAGGCTAGCGCTCTTGAGTGTGAAGCCTGTATCACCAAATGCAGTTGAAAAAATTATTTTAGAAGTGCAGTACACAAAATAAGCAGAGAACAGTAAGTTAAATAATAAAGCTTGTAAAACGGCTGTAAAGAAGTGCGGCAATGCAAAATCAAGCTAAGAAATTCAAAACAGATACTTATAATCAAGCAAAGTCTCTCTCTCTCTCTCTCTCTCTCTCTCTCTCTCTTATTTCTGCTGCTGTAGTACTCTACAAGACACCCAAACAGGATCCACTGAGGTAAAACAAGCCAAAACCTGCATAAACATGGGTTTTTATGTCAGAAATTTGAAAGGGATCAAAGCAGCCCAAAACAGCCAATAAAAAACAATTCTTGAGCTGGAAACCATTCCTCTAGTGATAGATAGACTGCTCAGAGCTTACCACTCCCACTGATAAGCAGAAAGACTTTCTTCTATCTCTGCAAGGTCTAGGCAAGTCAGAATACCAAATGCAGTCCCCTAATCAGCTAATCTGAGACCCGGACTATTTTAGTTTGAGAACAGGCTGGAAAATAACAAGTTAATAGGATTTTTTTAGTTTTTTTTTTTTTGTTTTTAGTTATAAAAACAGAAATGCAGTATAAAAATATACTTATAAGATTTGAAAAGGCTAGCAGACATGAGTGTGAAGCCTATATCAGCAAATGCAGTTGAAAAAAAAACAAATTTTAAAAGTGCAGTACACAAAATAAGCAGAGAACAATTATGTTAACTAATAAAGCTTGTAAAACGGCTGTAACAAAGTGCAGCAATGCAAAATCAACCTAAGAAAGCCAAAGCATATCCTAATAATCCAGCAAAGTCTCTCTTTCTGTTTTCTGATGATGTAGTACTCTGCAGGATGTCCAAACAGGATCTGCTTAGGTAAAATAAGCTAAAACATGCGCAAACATGGGTTTTAAGTCAGAAAGTTGAAGGGGATAGAAAAAGCCCAAAGTGACCAATAAAAACAAATTTCTGAGCTGGAAACCTCTCCTCTAGTGATAGATAGGCTGATCAAAGCTTAGCACTCCCACTGAGAAGCAAAAAGACTTTCTTCTATCTCTGCAAGTTCTGGACAACTCAGAACACCAATTACTGTCCTGAAATCAGCAAATCTGAGATCCAAACTATTCTAGTTTGAGAAAAGGCAGGAAATGAGCAAGTAGATAGGACTTTGGGGGGGGTATTTGTTTTTAGTTATAAAAACAGAAATGCAGTATAAAAATACAATTATGAGACTCTAAAAGGCTAGTGCACATGACTGTGAAGCTTGTATCAGGGAATGCAGTTAAAAAAATATATTTTTAAAGGTGCACTACACAACATAAGCAGAGACAAGTTTAGTTAAGTAACAAAAGATTGTAAAGCAGGTATAAATATGTGTGGTAATGCAAAATCAAGCTAAGAAAGCCAAACCAGAAACTAATAATCAAGCAAAGTCTGTCTCTCTCTTCTTTTTGTTGCTGCAGTACTGTGCAGGGAGCCCAAACAGGATCTGCTGAGGTAAAACAAGCCAAAGCTCATGCAAACACAGGTTTTTAAGACAAAACATTGAAAGGGATAGAAGCAGCCCAAAACAGCCAATAAAAACAGTCCTTGAGCTGGAAACCACTCCTCTAGCAATAAATAGGCTTCTCAGAGCTTACCACTCCCACTGATAAGCAGAAAGACCTCCTTCTATCTCTGCAAGGTCTAGACAATGCAAAACAGCAAATACAGTCCTGAAATCAGCAAATCTGAGATCCAGACTATTCTAGTTTGAGAAAAGGTGGGAAAAAAGCAAGTAGAAAGGATTTTTTCAGTTTTTTTTTTTTGTTTTTAGTTATAAAAACATAAATGCAGTATAAAAATACACTCATAAGATTCTAAAAGGCTAGCGTGCTTGAGTGTGAAGCCTGTATCAGCAAATGTAGTTGAAAAAAAAATGATTTTTAGAAGTGCAGTACACAACATAGTCAGAGAGCAGTTAAGTTAAATAATAAAGCTTGTAAAACAGCTATAAAGAAGTGCAGCTATGCAAAATCAAGCTAAGAAATCCAAAACAGATACTTATAATCAAACAAAGTCTCTATTTTCTTTCAGCTGCTGTAGTACTCTGCAGGACAACCAAACAGGATCTGCTGAGGTAAAACAAGCCAAAACCCAGACAAACATGTTTTTTAAGTAAGAAAGTTGAAAGGGATAGAAGCAGCCCAAAATGGCCAATACAAATCAATTCCTGATCTGGAAACCACTCCTTTAGAAATAGATAGGTTGCTCAGAGCTTACTACTCCCACAGATAAGCAAAAAGACTTCCTTCTCCCTCTGCAAGGTCTGTACAACTCAGAACACCAAATACAGTCCTGAAATCAGTAAATCTGAGATCTAGAATATTCTAGTTTGGGAAAAGATGGGAAACAAAGAAATAGATAGGATTTTTGGTTTTGTTTTTTATGTTTTTAGTTAAAAAAACAGAAATCCGGTATAAAAATATACTTCTAAGACTCAAAAAACCTAGCACACAAGTGTGAAGCCTGTATCAGCAAATGCAATTGAAAAAAATGATATTTAAAAGTGCAGTGCACAAAATAAGCAGAGTATAGTTTTGTTAAATAATAAAGCTTGTAAAATGTCTGTAAAGAACTGTGGCAATGCAAAATCAAGCTAAAAAAGCCAAAATGCATACTTATAATCATGCAAAGTCTCTCTCTCTCTTCTTTCTGCTGCTGTAGTACTCTGCAGGATGCCCAAACAGGATCCACTGAGGTATAACAAGCCGAAACCCACACAAACACGGGTTTTTAAGTCAGAAAGTTGAAAGGGATAGAAGCAGCTTAAAATAGCGAATAAAAATCAATTCCTTGCCTGGAAATCACTACGCTAGCAATAGATAGGCTGCTCAGAGCTTACTACTCTCACCGATAAGTAAAAATAATTCATTCTACCTCGCAAGAACACCAAATACAGTCCTGAAATCAGAAAATCTGAGATCCGGACTATTCTAGTTTGAGAAAATGCAGGAAAAGAGAAAGTAAATAGGATTTTTTGTTTTTGTTTTTGTTATAAAAACAGAAATGCAGTATAAAAATATACTTATAAGACTCTAAAAGGCTAGCACACTTGAGTGTGAAGCCTGCATCAGCAAATACCATTGAAAAAATGATTTGTAAAAGTGCAGTACACAAAATAAGCAGAGAACAGTTAAGTTAAATAATAAAGCTTGTAAAACAGATGTAAAGAAGTGTGGCAATGCAAAATCATGCTAAGAAAACCAAAACAGGTACTTATCATCTAGCAAAGTCACTTTCTCTTCTTTCTGCCCCTGTAGTACTCTGCAGGATGCCCACACAGGATCCACTGAGGAAAAATAAGCCAAAACCTGTACAAACATGAGTTTTTTAAGTCAGAAAGTTGAAAGGGATAAAACTAGCCCAAAATGCCAATAAAAAGAATTTCTGAGTTGGAAACCACTCCTCTAGAGATAAATAGGCTGATCAGAGCTTACCACTCCCACTGTTAAGTAGAAAGATTTCCTTCTGTCGCTGCAAGGTATAGACAACTCAGAACAGCAAATACAGTCCTGAAATAAGCAAATCTGTGATTCAGACTATTCTAGTTTGAGAAAAAGTGGGAAACAAGCAAGTAGTTAGTTTTTTTTATTTTTTTATTTTTTTTTTTTAGTATTAAGAACAGATGTGCAGTATAAAAATACATTTATAAGACTTTATAGGCTAGCGCTCTTGAGTGTGAACCCTGTACACCAAATGCAGTTGAAAAAAATGATTTTAGAAGTGCAGTACACAAAATAAGCAGAGAACAGTTAAGTTAAATAATAAAGCTTGTAAAAAGCTGTAAAGAAGTGCGGCAATGCAAAATCAAGCTAAGAAATTCAAAACAGATACTTATAATCAACCAAAGTCTCTCTCTCCTTCTCTCTATATTCTTTCTGCCGCTGCAGTAGTCTAAAGGACAACCAAATAGGATCCATTGAGGTAAAACAAGCCAAAACCTGTGCAAAAATGTTTTTTTTTAAGTCAGAAAGTTGAAAGGGATAAAAGCAGCCCAAAACAGCCAACAAAAAAATTCTTGAGCTGGAAACCACTCCTCTAGCGATAGATAGGCTGCTCAGAGCTTACCACTCCCACTGATAAGCAGAAAGACTTCCTTCTATCTCTGCAAGGTCTAGACAACTCAGAATAGGAAATGCAGCCCCCTAATCAGCAAATCTGAGACCCGGACTATTTTAGTTTTAGAAAAGGCAGGAAAAGAGCAAGTTAATAGGATTTTTTTTTTTTTTTTTTTTTTTTAGTTATAAAAACAGAAATGCAGTAAAAAAAATACACTTATAAGAGTCGAAAAGGCTAGCGCACTTGAGTGTGAAGCCTGTATCAGCAAATGCAGTTGAAATAAACTATTTTTACAAGTGCAGTACACAAAATAAGCAGAGAACAGTTAAATTATCTAATAAAGCTTGTAAGACAGCTATAAAGAAGTGCAGGAATGCAAAATCAACCTAAGAAAGCCAAAAAAGATACTAATAATCCAGCAAAGTGTCTCTATTTTCTGCTGCTGTAGTACTCTGCAGGATGTCCAAACAGTATCTGCTGAGGTAAAACAAGCTAAAACATGCGTAAACATGGGGTTTTATGTCAGAAAATTGAAAGGGATAGAAGCAGCCCAAAATGACCAATACAAATCAATTCCTGAGCTGGAAACCTCTCCTCTAGTGATAGATAGGCTGCTCAAAGCTTAGCACTCCCACTGAGAAGCAGAAAGAATTAGTTCTATCTCTGCAAGGTCTGGACAAGTCAGAACACCAATTACAGTCCTGAAATCAGCAAATCTGAGATCCAGACTATTCTAGTTTGAGAAAAGGTGGGAAATGAGCAAGTAGATAGGATTTATGGAGGCTTATTTGGCTTTAGTTAAAAAAAAAACAGAAATGCAGTATAAAAATGCAATTATAAGACTCCAAAAGGCTACTGCACAAGAGTGTGAAGCCTGTATCAAGAAAATGCAGTTAAAAAAACTATTTTTAAAAGTGCAGTACACAAAATAAGCATAGAAGAGTTAAGTTAAGTAACAAAAGCTTGTAAAATGGGTAAAAAGAAGTATGGTAATGCAAAATCAAGCTAAGAAAGCCAAAACAGATACTTATAATCTAGCAAGGTCTCTTTCTCTTCTTTCTGCTGCTGTAGTACTCTGCAGGATGCCCAAACAGGATCCACTGACAAGCCAAAACTCATGCAAACACGGGTTTATAAGTCAAAAAGTTGAAAGGGATAGAAGCAGCCCAAAACAGCAAATAAAAACAATTCTTGAACTGGAAACCACTCCTCTAGTGATAGATAGGCTGTGCAGAGCTTACCACTCCCACAGATAAGCAGAAAGACTTACTTCTACATCTGTAATGTCTGGACAACTCAGAACACCAAATACAGCACTGAAATCAGCAAATCTGAGATCCGGACTATTCTAGTTTGAGAAAATCCGGGAAACGAGGAAGTACATAAGATTTTTTGTTTTTGTTTTTGTTTTTAGTTATAAAAACAGAAATGCAGTAGAAAAATACACTTATAGGACTCTAAAAGGCTACCGCACTTGAGTGTGAAGCCTGTATCAGCACATATAGTTGAAAAAATTATTTTTAAAAGGGAGTGCACAAAATAAGCAGAAAACAGTTAAGTTAAATAATAAAGCTTGTAAAACAGCTGTAAAGAAGTGCAGCAATGCAAAATCAACCTAAGAAAGCCGAAACAGATACTTATAATCTAGCAAAGTCTCTCTCTCTTCTTTCTGCTGCTGTAGTACTCTGCAGGATTCCCAAAAAGGATCTGCAGAGGTAAAACAAGCCAAAACCTGCAGAAACATGGGCTTTTAAGTCAAAAAGTTGAAAGGGATAGAACTAGCCCAAAATGCCAATAAAAAAAGAATTCTTGAGCTGGAAACCACTCCTCTAGAGATAAATAGGCTGCTCACAGCTTACTACTCCCACTGTTAAGTAGAAAGACTTTAGCTCTGCAAGGTCTAGACAACTCAGAACAGCAAATACAGTCCTGAAATCAGCAAATCTGTGATCCAGACTATTCTAGTTTGAGAAAAAGTGGGAAACGAGCAAGTAGTTAGAATTTTTTTAGTTTTTTTTTTGTTTTTAGTAATAAAAACAGATATGCAGTATAAAAATACACTTATAAGACTCTAAAAGGCTAGCACGCTTGAGTGTGAAGCCTGTATCAGCAAATGTAGTCGAAAAAATTATTTTAGAAGTGCAGTACACAAAATTAGCAGAGAACGGTTAAGTTAAATAATAAAGCTTGTAAAACGGCTGTAAAGAAGTGTGGCAATGCAAAATCAAGCTAAGAAAGCCAAAACAGATACTTATAATCAAGAAAAGTCACTCTCTCTTCTTTCTGCTGGTGTAGTACTCTACAGGACACCCAAACAGGATCCACTGAGGTAAAACAAGCCAAAACTCATGCAAACACGGGTTTTTAAGTCAGAAGTTGAAAGGGATAAAACCAGCCCATAACAGCTAATAAAACAATTCTTGAGCTGGAAACCACTCCTCTTGTGATAGATAGGCTGCTCAGAGCTATCAACTCCCACTGATACGCAGAAAGACTTACTTTTACATCTGCAAGGCCTTGACAACTAAGAACACCAAATACAGCCCTAAAATCAGGAAATCTGAGATCCAGACTATTCTAGTTTGAGAAAATGTGGGAAACAAGCAAGTACAGAGCATTTTTTGTTTTTGTTTTTAGTTATAAAAACAGAAATGCAGTATAAAAATACATGTATAAGACTCTAAAAGGCTAGTGCACTTGAGTGTGAAACCTGTATCAGCAAATGCAGTTGAAAAAAATTATTTTTAAAAGAAGTACACAAAATAAGTAGAGAACAATTAAGTTAAATAATAAAGCTTGTAAAACAGCTGTAAAGAAGTGCAGCAATGCAAAATCAACCTAAGAAAGCCAAAACAGATACTTATAATCTAGCAAAGTCTCTCTCTTTCTTCTTTCTGCTGCTGTAGTACTCTGCATGACGCCCAAATAAGACCCACTGAGGTAAAACAAGCCAGAACCCGCACAAACATGTGTTTTTAAGTCAGAAAGGAGAAAGGGATAGAACTAGCCCAAAATGCCAAATAAAAAAAAAATTCTTGAGCTGGAAACCACTCCTCAATCAATAAATAGGCTGCTCAGATCTTACCACTCTCACTGATAAGCAGAAAGACTTCCTTCTATCTCTGCAAGGTCTAGACAATACAGAACAGCAAATACAGTCCTAAAATCAGCAACTCTGAGATCTGCACTATTCTAGTTTGAGAAAAGGTGGGAAACAAGCAAGTAGAAAGGATTTTATTCAGGTTTTTATTTTTTTGTTTTTAGTTATAAAAACAGAAATGCAGTATAAAAATACACTCATAAGACTTTAAAAAGCTAGTGTGCTTGAGTGTGAAGCCTGTATCAGCAAATGCAGTTGAAAAAAATGATTTTAGAAGTTTAGTACACAAAATAAGAAGAAAACAGTTAAGTTAAATAATAAAGCTTGTAAAACAGCTGTAAAGAAGTGTGGCAATGCAAAATCAATCTAAGAAAGCCAAAACAGGTGCTTATAATCTAGCAAGGTCTCTTTCTCTTCTTTCTGCTGCTGTAGTACTCTGCATGATGCCCAAATAAGATCCACTGAGGTAAAACAAGCCAAAACCTGCACAAACATGTGTTTTAAGTCAGAAAGTTGAAAGGGATAAAACTAGCCCAAAATGCCAATAAAAAAAAACAATTCTTGAGCTGGAAATTGCTCCTCTATAGATAAATAGGCTGCTCACAGCTTAACACTTCCACTGTTAAGTAGAAATACTTCCTTCTTTCTCTGCAAGGTCTAGACAACTCAGAACAGCAAATACAGTCCTGAAATCAGAAAATCTGTGATCCAGACTATTCTAGTTTGAGAAAAAGTGGGAAACGAGCAAGTAGTTAGGATTTTTTATTTTTATTTTTTGTTTTTAGTAATAAAAACAGATATGTAATATAAAAATACACTTATACAACTCTAAAAGGCTAGCGCTCTTGAGTGTGAAGCCTGTATCATCAAATGCAGTTGAAAAAAATGATTTTAGAAGTGCAGTACATAAAAATAAGCAGAGAACAGTTAAGTTAAAAATAAAGCTTGTAAATTGGCTGTAAAGAAGTGCAGAAATGCAAAATCAAGCTATGAAAGCCCAAACAGATACGTATAATCAAGCAAAGTCTCTCTTCTTTCTGCTGGTGTAGTACTCTACAGGACACCCAGACAGGATCCACTTAGGTAAAACAAGCCAGAATTCATGCAGAGGTTTTTAAGTCAGAAGTTGAAAGGGATAAAACCAGCCCAAAACAGCCAATAAGAAACAATTCTTGAGCTAGAAACCACTCCTCTAGTGATAATTAGGCTGCTCAGAGTTTTCCACTCCCACTGATAAGCACAAAGACTTCCTTCTATCTCTGCAAGGTCTAGACAACTGAGAATACGAAATGCAGTCCCCTAATCAGCAAATCTAAGATCCAGACTATTTTAGTTTGAGAAAAGGTGTGAAAAGAGCAAGTTGGTGGGATTGTTTTAATTCTTTTTAGTTTTAGTTATAAAAACAGAAATGCAGTATAAAAATACACTTAAAAGATTTGAAAAGGCTAGCGCACTTGAGTGTGAAGACTGTATCAGCAAATGCAGTTGAAAAAGAAATTTTATAAGTGCAGTACACAAAATAAGCAGAGAACAGTTAAGTTTAATAATAAAGCTTGTAAAATGGCTGTAAAGAAGTGCGGCAATGCAAAATCAACCTAAGAAAGCCAAATCAGATACTAATAATCCAGCAAAGTCTCTCTTTCTGTTTTCTGCTGCTGTAGTACTCTGCAGGATGCCCAAACAGGATCTGATGAGGTAAAACAAGCTAAAACATGTGCAAACATGGGTTTCTAAGTCAGAAAGTTGAAAGGGATAGAAGCAGCCCAAAACGACCAATAAAAAAATTCTTGATCTGGAAACCTCTCGTCTAGTGATAGATAGGCTGCTAAGAGCTTACCATTCTCACTGATAAGCAGAAAGACTTCCTTCTATCTCTGCAAGGTCTGGGCAACTCAGAACACCAACTACAGTCCTGAAATCAGCAAATCTGAGATCCAGACTATTCTATTTTGAGAAAAGGCGGGAAATGAGCAAGTAGATAGGATTTTTGGGGAGTTTGTTTGTTTTTAGTTATAAAAAGAGAAATGCAGTATACAAATACAATTATGAAACTCTAAAATGCTAGTCCACAAGACTGTGAAGCCTGTATCAGAAAATGCAGTTGAAAAAAACAATTTTTAAAAGTCCAGTACACAAAATAAGCAGAGAAGAGTTAAGTTAAGTAACAAAAGCTTGTAAAACCAGTATAAAGAAGTGTGGTAATGCAAAATCAATCTAAGAAAGAAAAAACAGATACTAATAATCAAGCAAAGTCTCTCTCTCTCTCTTCTTTGTGTTGCTGCAGTACTCTGCAGGATGCCCAAACAGGATCCGATGCGGTAAAACAAGCCAAAACTCACGCAAACATGGGTTTTAAGTCAAAACGTTGAAAGGGATAGAAGTTGCCTAAAACAGCCAATAAAAACAATTATTGAGCTGGAAACCACTCCTTTAGCGATAGATAGGCTGCTCAGAGCTTACCACTCCCACTGATAAGCAGAAAGACTTTATTTTACATCTGCAAGGTGTGGACAACTCAGAACACCAAATACAGCCCTGAAATCAGAAAAGCTGAGATCCAGACTATTCTAGTTTCAAAAAATGTGGGAAATGAGCAAGTACATAGAATTTTTTGTTTTTAGTTATAAAACAGAAATGCAGTATAAAAATACACTTATAAGACTCTAAAAGGCTAGCACACTTGAGTGTATCAGCAAATACAGATGAAAAAATTATTTTTAATAGGGAGTACACAAATTAAGCAGAGAACAGTTAAGTTAAATAATAAAGCTTGTAAAAAAGCTGTAAAGAAGTGTGGCAATGCAAAATCAACCTAAGAAAGCCAAAACAGATACTTATAATCTAGCGAAGTCTCATTCTCTTCTTTCTGCTGCTGTAGTACTCTGCATGACACCCAAATAAGATCCACTGAGGTAAAACAAGCCAAAACTCATACAAACATGAGTTTTTAAGTCAGAAAGGTAAAAGGGATAGAACTAGCCTAAAATGCCAATAAAAAAACAATTCTTGAGCTGGAAACCACTCCTCTAGCAATAAATAGGCTGCTCAGAGCTTACCACTCCCACTGATAAGCAGAAATACTTCCTTCTATCTCTGCAAGGTCTAGACAATGCAGAACAGCAAATACAGTCCTGAAATCAGCAAATCTGAGATCTGGACTATTCTAGTTTGAGAAAAGGTGGGGAATAAGCAAGTAGACAGGAGTTTTTCAAGTTATTTTTGTTTTTAGTTATAAAAGCAGAAATGCAGTATAAAAATGCACTCATAAGACTCTAAAAGGCTAGTGTGCTTGAGTGTGAAGCCTGTGTCAGCAAATGCAGTTGAAAAAATTATTTTTAAAAGTGCAGTACACAAAATAATCAGAGAGCAGTTAAGTTAAATAATAAAGCTTGTAAAACAGCTATAAAGAAGTGCAGCAATGCAAAATCAAGCTAAAAAAGCCATAACAGATACTTATAATCAAACAAAGTCTATCCCTTCTTTCAGCTGCTATAGTACTCTGCAGGACAACCAAACAGGATCTGCTGAGGTAAAACAAGTCAAAACCTGGACAAACACTTTTTTTTTAAGTAGGAAAGTTGAAAGGGATAGAAGCAGCCCAAAATGGCCAATAAAAATCAGTTCCTGATCTCTCCTCTAGAAATAGATAGGCTGCTCAAAGCTTACTACTCCCACGGATAAGCAGAAAGACTTCCTTCTCTCTCTGCAAGGTCTGGACAACTCAGAACACCAAATACAGTCCTGAAATCAGTAAATATGAGATCTGGACTATTCTAGTTTAGGAAATGGTGGGAATCGAAGAAGTAGACAGGATTTTATTTATTTTTATTTTTAGTTAGAAAAACAGAAATCCAGTATAAAAATATACTTCTAAGATTCAAAAAGGCTACTGCACCTGAGTGTGAAGCCTGTATCAGCAAATGGAGTTAAAAAATGATATTTAAAAGTGCAGTGCACAAAATAAGCAGAGTACAGTTTTGTTAAATAATAAAGCTTGTAAAATGGCTGTAAAGAAGTGCAGCAATGTAAAATCAAGCTAAGAAAGCCAAAATACATACTTATAATCAAGCAAAGTCTCTCTCTCTCTCTCTTCTTTCTGCTGCTGTAGTACTCTGCAGGATGACAAAACAGGATCTTCTGAGTTAAAACAAGCCAAAACTCATGCAAACACGGGTTTTTAAGTCAAAAAGTTGAAAGGGATAGAAGCAGCCCAAAACAGCCAATAAAAACAATTTCTGAGCTGGAAACCACTCCTCTAGCAATAGATAGGCTGCTCAGAGCTTACCACTCACACTGATAAGCAGAAAGACTTAGTTCTACATCTGCAAGGTCTGGACAACTCAGAACAGTAAATACAGCCCTGAAATCAGCAAATCTGAGATCCAGTCTATTCTGGTTTCAGAAAATGTGGGAAATGAGCAAGTACATAGGATTTTTTGTTTTTGTTTTAGTTATAAAAACAGAAATCCAGCCTAAAAATACACTGATAAGACTCTAAAAGGCTAGTGCACGTGAGTGTAAAGCCTGTATCAGCAAATACAGTTGAAAAAATGATTTTTAAAAGGGAGTACACAAAATAAGAGAGAACAGTTAAGTTAAATAATAAAGCTTGTGAAAAATCTGTAAAGAAGTGCAGCAATGCAAAATCAACCTTTAGAGAGCCAAAACACATACTTATAATCTAGCAAAGTCTCTTTCTCTTCTTTGTGTTGCTGCAGTACTCTGCAGGATTCCCAAAAAGGATCTGCTGAGGTAAAACAAGCCAAAACTCATGCAAACACTGGTTTATAAGTCAAAAAGTTGCCAGAGATAGAAGCAACCCAAAACAGCAAATAAAAACAATTCTTGAACTGGAAACCACTCCTCTAGTGATAGATAGGCTGCGCAGAGCTTACCACTCCCAAAGATAAGCAGAAAGACTTACTTCTACATCTGAAATTTCTGGACAACTCAGAACACCAAATACAGCACTGAAATCAGCAAATCTGAGATCTGGACTATTCTAGTTTGAGAAAATCTGGGAAACAAGGAAGTACATAAGATTTTTTGTTTTTAGTTATAAAAACAGAAATGCAGTATAATAATACACTTATAGGACTCTAAAAGGCTAGCGCACTTGAGTGTGAAGCCTGTATCAGTACATATAGTTGAAAAAATTATTTTTAAAAGGGAGTACACAAAATAAGCAGAAAACAGTTAAGTTAAATAATAAAGCTTGTAAAAGAGCTGTAAAGAAGTGCCGCAATGCAAAATCAACTTAAGAAAGCCTAAACAGGTACTTATAGCAAAGTCTCTCTCTCTTCTTTCTGCTGCTGTAGTACTCTGCAGGATTCCCAAAAAGGATCTGCAGAGGTAAAACAAGCCAAAACCTGCAGAAACATGGGCTTTTAAGTCAAAAAGTTGAAAGGGATAGAACTAGGCCAAAATGCCAATGAAAAAAGAATTCTTGAGCTGGAAAGAACTCCTCTAGAGATAAATAGGCTGCTCACAGCTTACTACTCCCACTGTTAAGTAGAAAGACTTTAGCGCTGCAAGGTCTAGACAACTCAGAACAGCAAATACAGTCCTGAAATCAGCAAATCTGTGATCCAGACTATTCTAGTTTGAGAAAAACTGGGAAATGAGCAAGTAGTTAGAATTTTTTTAGTTTTTTTTGTTTTTAGTAATAAAAACAGATATGCAGTATAAAAATACTCTTATAAGACTCTAAAAGGCTAGCGCTCATGAGTGTGAAGCCTGTATCAGCAAATGTAGTTGAAAAATGATTTTAGAAGTGCAGTACACAAAATTAGTAGAGAACGGTTAAGTTAAATAATAAAGCTTGTAAAGCGGCTGTAAAGAAGTGTGGCAATGCAAAATCAAGCTAAGAAAGCCAAAACAGATACTTATAATCAAGAAAAGTCACTCTCTCTCTTCTTTCTGCTGGTGTAGTTCTCTAGGGGACACCCAAACAAGATCCACTGAGGTAAAACAAGCCAAAACCTATGCAAACACGGGTTTTTAAGTCAGAAGTTGAAAGGGATAAAGCCAGCCCAAAACAGCCAATAAAACAATTTTTGAGCTGGAAACCACTCCTCTTGTGATAGATAGGCTGCTCAGAGCTATCAACTCCCACTGATAAGCAGAAAGACTTACCTCCCAGATTCACGAATCCTCCGTGTAAGACTTAATAAGTCTTACTCGGAAGCTACAGTTGAACGGTATGACATCAGCGTGCCATGAATATGCATGAGGGCACACTGACTCAACTGTAAGTCTTACATGGACCGTATAAAAAAGCAGGGGGTGTGTCCGACTGCCGAGCAGTATAAATGTCCACGCCCCTGCAAGTGATTGAAAAGTAAAAGCAAATACATAAGAGCGAATCCGCTCAAATGTCCTTGCACCCAACACCACACTCCCTGATATTGTAAACCCCCATCACAGTTATAAAAAGTAAAAAGTTAATTTTATTTTTTTAAATACCCGAAATAGCTGCCCATATTTGCGCGTGTGTGCGCGGGTGTGCCCATTGCTTAGCTAGAGTTAGCAATTCAGACATGGAAGAGCATAAGAAAGAATGTGTATGCAAATCACACCAAATAGCAATAGCGTAATGGTAGGGCATTCGCATGAAGAAGAGGCGTTCACGGTTCGTGTCCCACCACTCCCCTTTGTATTTATTTTTAAATCAGTATATGAAATAATACCAGACAAAAATATGTGTAAATGGTAGTAAAATGCAGTGAAATGGCCAATGCAACAGTGAACAAAATAAATATTTTAAATGATCCAGATATATAATTACCTGCAGCTAAGCAGCGCTTCACCCAGCACAATAGAGGTGCCCATAGTTTAAGTACGGTTAACCCAGCACAATAGAGGTGCCCATAGCGAAATAGCGCTTTAACCAGCGCAATCTGTTTGTGCAGACATGCACGCTGTGCCAACCAGGGCACCATAGGGCACCGTAGGGCACCGAGGAGCAACGTTGAGCAAAGTTGCTTAAATGCAGCCACACCCCCTAGCCTGTCTGGACAGTATGAAAATAAAATGAATGACAAGGTTCGAAACCAGGACTTTGTGCATCACAAGCAAAGTACAGAACCACTAAGCCATGATAACTTAGGGGAAACAGCCACTGTTAACAGACATATACTTACTAATGGTAGTTTAACCATTACTAAGCAGGTCTCCAGTCAGCTGAGAATTTAAAAAAATGGCCAGTCACAAAAAAGTGTGGAAAATGCGGCATATTTAAGCCCCATAGGTGGGAATACACACCATAACTGATTGTAGCTCACATCTGCAGTTAGAATGGCTGGTGTCGGAGAGGGAACACGCTTCCGAGCGCAACGTTGGGGCATCGAGGAGTCGAAATACATAGTTTGGCTCCTTGTCCACCGTCATGAGTCAAGACTCCTGCAGGGCCAGTTCCAAGGGACGGAGTACAAGGCAGAGGCTTGGAACCGGTTAGCTCATGACCTCGCCAGTGCCACAGGCGTTCCTCGGACTGGTGAGCAGGTCCGTCACCACCATGCAGACCTGAAGAGACGGAAGCAGGACCACCTGAACCAATGGATACAGGAGGCCCGTGGGATGCAGAATGCCCCACAACTGAGTATGTAGCCATGGAATGCAGTATGTAAGAATTGATAATTGAGTATGTATAATGGAGAGGTATGTCTCAATATCCCTTCATTTACTTTACAGCTGCAGATGACCGTGCTGCGAATCAGCAAGCTTATGCTGATAAGCTGCTAAGGCTGCGCCACCAAGCAGGTTAGTGATTATTCTGCATGTATTGTTATATAAAATATGGGAGAGAGCATGAAAAAAAGTGTTGTAGTCCAATAATACAGCCATAAAATTGCCTGAATAAGTCCTCTGCATGTACTGTCAGATAAAAACGTCAGAGAGGCAGAAAAGGAGTGTAGTAACCCATTAAGAAAGGTAACATATGTCTGGAATAATATCTCTGCAGGCACTGTCATATAAAATAAGTGAGTGAGCCTGAAAAAGGAGTGTTCTAACCTATTAATAAAGGTATAATATGTCTTGAACATGTCTGCCATATGCACCGTTAAAACAAATAAAGGAGTGAGCTTGTGGAAAAGTGTGTACTGACATTAATGAAGGTCTAAAACCTGGAGTGTGTCTGTGTCACAGAGTTTGAAATTTTGTTGTACCCTTGCATTATACAAATAGTACTGTTTGAAAAAGTGCTGGCAACCCAGAGTTGTGCAGTCCCATATAAAGTGGGTGATGGAAGTGCTAGTAGCTGTGAAGCATATATAAAGTCTGCAACAGTCAGTTACTGGCTGGCATGCATAAGTAAATCTGGCACACATGTAGCATGTTATTTTTCCCCAGAAATGTGAGTGTGGGTCAAGAAATGCAAGGTTCTGTACAAATGAAGTGAAAATGTCATGTGAAAACATCCCAGATATGTAGATAAAGAAATAGAAATGCAGTCATGAAATATGTAGCAGTAACATCTGCATCTTGGACAGTTAGTATGTCAAATATAGGTCAGGCATATATTGAACTAGCCAAACCCATTAGACAACCTAATGTATGGTTGCAAGTGTAATAATACATGTAGGGGATATACACCTGCAGTCAATAGGAATGTAGTGTAGACTAAAAGGTAATTATAAGATGTTAACCGAGGTTTTTTTCTACACCCTACTGTATGTGCATAAACCATGCAATTCCACACCTCAATGGGTATGTGTAATCTTAAATATTTGTTGGGACATATGTCCTATTGTTCAATAAATATTTGCATTCACGTTGATGCATGTGCCCTGTTTAAACACCACAATCATGGTGGCCTGTTGCTACCAAACATCCCTGCATGCTGTTGGACTATCCACTGTGGTTCAATATATGCATGTGTTATGCTTGCTGTTCAACTGTTGGAACCTTGGTGTGTTGGGTTAATGGGAATATTACTGCATGCTGTTACAACTAATCTGGAATGCTGTTGTTTATGTTGTAATTAAACACACCTAATCACAGAATGCATGGATGAGGATCTCAGTTCCACTGTTACCATCTGTGGGCTCATGGGCTTGCAATTTACAAACATCCGACCCCGTCAATTGTGTTCACCCACCCCATGTGTCATACACTGCCCCTGTATGCGTCTTGTCTGTCTTGTCTGTTTACCTCCCCAACCTACCTCCCTGGACATACCTACTTCCTTTACCTCACTTCTCACTCTCACATGAAAAAAAAAAATAAGGGCAATCTGTACCCACAAAAAAAATATGCCCCATACATAGCTGCCCATTTCGCACACATGTCCATTGGACATGTAAACTGATAATTATAATTGGCAGTACAACATACTTTGTTGTTCTCACCCCTTTCCCAGGGGTGGAAGGTTTCAAATATCACTGCAAATTTATTGCATATGCACAGCTGTTGCTGGTAAAGAAATGGGCAGCTATGGACCTTCCCTACACCCGTCCTGCACATCCTGAGCTTGTTTACCTACTGTCTGTCCCTTTTTGTGCCCCCTTTTTCACCACTTTCCTATCTCCCCATTTTCTTTTCTTTAAAAGAAATTAGTGTGGGGGTTAGCAGGAATAAGCACTTTTAAGCAGTAGTAAGCAGGTTTAAGCGAGTGTGCACATGTGTGCGCTTAGCTAAGCGTTGCTAAGCGTCGCGCAAACCCACGCAAACCCACTTACAACTGCTTAAAAGTGCCTTAGTCACTCTATGGCAGGACACTTGTTCTGCTCAGCAGCAAAAGAAAAAACCTTTGCCAGTCTCGAACCCTAGACCACTGACACAATAGACTGCATGAATTACCACTAAGCCACAGCAGATATACTAACAATTGGGTTCTGAAATAAATATATCATGCATTACAATGAGGGAATGTAAATGGAAATCAGGAATGGTATAACACAAATCCTGTTCTGTGGGTCTTTACCAGCAGTTGTGGAACTGCATGACATGACTGTGAAAGGAGAACCAGCCATCCTAGCAGGGAATAATGTTACAGTAGCACCTTAAAAACACTACACAGTATCAGACCAGGATAAATACTGGCCACAGGAATACAGTGCAATAACCACATTTGTATGGCAGTTAATTGTGTAAGTCAGAAATAAAGTACATACTACCATGTATCCTGTGTTAGCATTTGGAGGGGTGAGTACATGTCTACACTGAGAAGTGTGTACTGGAAGCAGCAACATTCAGGTTTGAGTACAACATGCATATAACTGGCTACAACCCTAGCTTCAGATAAGAGACATATACCAGCCTTCTGACTGACACAACGGTGTCCAGAGCAAACAAGCATGGGCCCCACCTTGTACAGCTGAAATGGCTACGCCTACCTAACCTAGCATTTTATAGCAGTGGGCTGCAATCACAGTGAGTAATGCAATCACCACACAGCAGGCTGCATGCAATTACTGAATGGTGGGCAGCAATTGGTGCAGAGGCTGTCACATGCACAAGTGCAGATACCTAGAAAAGCAGGCTGTACCTGCAGTCCACACATGCAATTCTATCATTGCAGGTGCTGGGAGATAGAGATAGAGAGAGAGAGAGACAGACACAGACACAGACAGAGACACAACAGAGAGAGAAACTGAGACATAAACCGAAATAGAGGGGGAGAATTCAAAACAAACAACCAAAAAAAAAAAAAAAAAAAAAAAAAAACCTACAAAACCGTAACACACGGAGCAGGGAAATACAAAGGTAAGGTATGTAACTCACATGTATGTGTTGGCATGTAGTAGATGTTCCTGAAGAGTACTCTACACACTGCAAATCATCCATGTGTGGCAGCAGTACGTATCTATCTGCATCCGCACATGTGCATAGGGCAAGGGACATACTGCAACTGTTAGTGAAGGGTGGACAGATATCTGTCATTGAAGGTTGATATGTGCATATATCTATGTAGGTCATAGTGTGTGGCCTAGAAAACAGCATGCAGTGCTGATATATGTCATGTGGTGGTTAAATACTGTGGGACTGATTTGTCAGATCTGCTGTGTTACAGCCAGTGAGGCCTGCTAATGCTACATGGGCAGAGGACACCCACATGCATTCTGCACAACACTGTGCAATATAATCACATAACTGTACATCCCTCAACTGTCGCATAAGTGATATCCCCAACACGAAAGGTGGACTGTACATGTGCCTATATGTACATCCATGTGTACAGCAATGGATGAATACATGTATGTGTATAGATATGCATATATATATATATATATATATATATATATATATATATATATATAGATATATATATAGATATATAGAAATATATAGCCATATAGAGAGAGAGGGAGAGACAGAGTGACACGGGGTCATATGTACTGCAACAGGTGTGTGGTGACCAAGTCATGGATTGTAGACAAGTGTTGATACTGCAGTGCCAAAACATTGTACCCATTAACTACCACATAGGTAGAGATCTACCTAACAGTGAAGGTGTGATAAGGGAACATGGGACACAGGTGGACAGTAGCCTCCGCTTTGATGAAGACAGTGCCACACTACACCTGTAATCAGTCAGTGTGTTATGTGTCATGACAACAGGTGTGTCATCTACAGAAATATAAGGCAGTGTTCCCCTCTACTCATCACAATGCCCCGTGTGGTATGTACCTCACATGACAACTATACCAGGTGAAAAAGCCACAGACATATCTTCCAAAGGGTAATACTGGCCGCAAACAGATGCCCTATGCAGACTGACTCACAAAACCACATCTACACTGTATTGCATACTGGCCACATAGACGTGACCTCTGCCAGACATACAGAGGTATGTCACACCCATAGCTGGGTAACAACCACCATGGCAACATATCACAATCCCTCTGGAATACACGCTCTAGGGCCCTAAACCTTGTCAGCTCACTAAATAGCACATGCTGGAGGGATAGGTTCCCATCTTAGAGATATGCCATACACCGGAATAGACCACCTAGCAATAGCAAACAAGGTTCCTCCTTAGCAGTTGTCATAAATACCCCTGATGATTGTGTGGGAGATTGGTAATACACCCCAGGAAACACCTCTGTGGTTCTGGTTGGCAGGGGCAAGTGAAATCAAAGTACATGTGTGTCAAAGGCCAGGGTAGCATATGGCTAGACTGCCGTAGGCCCTAGGGCCAACAGCATATTACCTACCTATGACACTATGCACTCACACATGTACTCAATGCAATACCTGCTATGTGAGGTTGAATAAGTGTAACGCTGAATGTGTGCAAGGTCTGTAAAGGTGTGAAGTTGTATCTGACATGGTAGTGTCTATCCTAGCTGTGAGGACAGCAAATGATGTGTAATGTACTGTTAGGCAGACATAGTAGTACGGCATATGATGTGACGTAGTTCCTTGTTGATGAATGTGGTGTCTCATTGTAGGCTAAAGCAATACATGTATGCTTAGTGAGTGGTACTGCTGGTGAATCCAACTCCCATATGAACTGTAGTACTACCAGAAGCTGTAGGCCTAAACAGCACAGTATGGTGTGTGTTCACATTGTTTGGAACACTGTCATCTGTGTTTCCTGTAGTCTGCACAGAGGACAAAACTCAGGCATAAGGGTGTGTAAGTAGTGGCACACAGTACTGTATGGTACACAGGTAATGCTCATCTGTGTTGGCATACAGTGGTGTGTTGTATGTTTGTCTGATGTGTGTGTAATCATGCCTGTACATGGCTGCAATCATATGTGTGTTACAGGGTATACGTGTGTATCCAGCAACATATATACTCTGTTACAGCAGTATGCCACCTATAGTAACAACTGTACACATCTGTTATGCAGGGCTATGGCATCAATGACTAGGGTGGTTGACTGGTACTACTGTACCTGTACTTTACATCCATTGCAATGGATGACATCTCTGTTCGTGCATTGGTGTGATATACACCCCTGTCTTGAGGTTGTGCAATGTGTCACAAACAGTGTGTCGGGTACTGTTGTATAGTGGTGTGATATATAGAGTGTGCCAGGCACTGTTAGTCAGTTGTGGCCTGAGAACCACTAAGTGGTATTGAACGTGTGTAACCTCCGACAGACAATAGGATGGTATATATGTCAATAAAGGGATATCTGTGGTTAAAGGTGTAAAGTGTGCCACAGGACTCGCTCACACATATTGTTCATATCTTTTTCAGCCAGATGGCCCACCAACGCAATCCATCATACACAGCAGATGAGGAAGAGGTGATACTACAAAGCCTATTGCAGCAGTACACAATGCTGTTCTCCAGAAGCAGCCAGCACTAGCAGGAGCAGACTGCACTGTGGCAGGAACTTGTTCGTCGTATAAATGACATAGGCATGCATAACCAGACATATGAGCAGGTACGCCATCACTGCAGTGATTTAATTAGACATGTCTGGCGGCGTGCGTCTGATATCCAAAAAGAACAGCATGACACAGGTGGTGGGGTGGCCATTCACCCCCCCTCACCAGAGTGGAGGAGCTGCTCCTAAGAGTCGTGGCTCCTGGACAGCAGCAACATCAACCTCTGACATGTGTTGTCATGGAGGCCGGAGCCACCCAGCACGTCCACCCAGAGCAAGCAGGTAACATGCCCTATCTGTAGATGACAGTTAATTGTACTGTTAGATTATGTCTACGTGAAATGTGTACTGTGTGTTTAGCAGTTCTGCTGCCTAGTGTTGTGCAATACTGATATTTCGAATAATATCTCTACTCCTGTGACTGTTGACTGTTGTTATACTGCAGTTTAGCATACCCACTGTAGCAATGCCACAGTTGTGGCTCCTGACTAACTCTTTCATATTCTCATAGGTCCCTCTGGTGTGACAGCAGGGCAGCCGATCCATGCTGGTGAGTGTGTTATACCTGCAATGTTGGTAATGAAATATGCATGTCATAGGTGAGGTGTAGGCCATGTACACGTAACACACCTACGCATAATGCATGCCATGCATGTTTGCTGTAAGATGTTGCACAGCTCAGTAATGTCAGTAGCTGCCTCACTGACATGCAATACACAGAGCATAAGACACAGTTGTGGCAACCCCGTACTGCACATTGGATAGGAATCATTGCAACACCTGTATACAACATAACATGTTTATCATACACAGTACGCAAAGACATGCTACATATGGCGTAACCACACACCCGCTGTAAGGTCACACCTCAGTATCCCACATGTCATCCACACACACATGATGTACCTCAGGGGTAGAGGCCTATCATGGGGCTGTGCAACACTCTTCAACACATAACACCATCATGTTAGGCAATGTTCCCTAATGGGCACCTCATACACCCATGTGCAAAGTGGCTGTGTAATAGTGAATGTAGCCATGGCACTGCAGTTCAGGTACAGCATGCTAGGCGATGGTCTGTCACACAGTAGTAGCCATAAGTGACCACAAGTTGCATGATGATGATGATGGCACATGGTAGTACACCCCATCCAGTTATGGTGACCACAGTACTACACATAGCGGTCTTTGCTTTGCACCTCAATGTTGTGTGTGTGCAAACATATGCACCTATACACAATAGGCATAGCATGTTGTGTGTGCGCTTACATATGCCAGTATACACAATATGCACAGCTGTCGCCATCTGTACAAAGAGTCACATATATGTCCTGGAATGCTATTGGGTGTATAGGTCAGATGACATACATTGGGTATGTGTGGTGTTTAATGTTGCAGTCATGTAGCATGCCATGTCATGGCTGGCACCAACATAGCTGCAATATGTCCCACACTCACTATAACCACTGTACAATGGCCATGTCGAGCATTGGGATTACTTCACGTCTACATGCACCACTCATCCCATATCTGTACATTGCATGCATTTGCTACACCTGTGCCCACTATTATTCACTATGGACACAGACACTGTAAGCAGACATGGCAATCTATGTGTCACACAGATAACACATGCAGCCATGGTATGTATACCACTGAGTGATAGTGCACAGGACATTGCAGAGCAGATAATACTTGCACAGCAATGTTGTGTCCATGTACACATTGTGTTCCAGGGTGTAGTCAATCACTGAACAACTACACACATGCATCACAGCCATGTATAATATCATTAAATAGGGCCATCAACACTTGCACTGCATGGTCTTGAGCAACACATAGTCTGCATGCTGACACGTGTGAGGTGACTGTCACCCAGTTTCACCCACTATTGTGTTTGTATTGGATTGCTGGTGTGTGTATGTGCTGTGGTGAGCAGTGTATTTGTGTTCATGTGTGCATGTGTGCATGTGCTCATGTGTGCATGTGTGCATGTGTGTATGTGTGTATGTGTGCATGTGCTCATGTGTGCATGTGTGCATGTGTGCATGTGCTCATGTGTGCATGTGTGCATGTGTACATGTGTGCATGTGCTCATGTGTGCATGTGTGCATGTTTGCTAACATCATGTACAGATTGTGAAGTGTGTTTCCTGTCTTCCTTCCACAGGTGCTGAGTTAGGGGTGTCTGAATGCAGCAGGGAACCTGATGTCACTGCCACTAATAGTGGAGATAATGAGACATGTATTGTGGTACAGGAAGGTCTGTCAGGGTCTGTCGTTGGTCCACCAATCGACAGTACACAGCGTTCAACCCCATCTATGCACACACTCGTACTGCCAATACATCCCTCATCACCAATGGCCTTAGCTGAGGGACAGCATACAGTCGGCATCGACCAGGAGAGTGTGGTACCCATGGCACATGCATCCCCTCACAGCAGCCATAGCCAGATTACTGGAATGGTACCACATAGGCGGATGTCCAGGGGTTCTCGGGAGAGCACCACTGGATGTATTGCCCCTGGCAGATGTGCCCCCAGAGGTATTACAACCTCCAGTATGTTCTGGGCTGTAATGCAGGCACACGCACATATGGAACAGTACACCCGACAGGGACTAAGGGTGCAGAGGGCCCATTACACTGCAATCAATGACAGCATCCGTGACCTTGCCGGTGCCATCCGGAATTACACCGAGGTCATTGATACCCGTTGGAGGGAGACATTAGATGTCCTCCATAATGTGTTAGCCATGAGCCAGGACCATGCGGGACGGATGGGAAGCCAACGCGGATGCATGCCAGCAACAGCATCAGCTGGCAGTCATCGCGGACGGACCATGAATCACAGTCGCTCCCATAGTGGCAGTAGCAGCCCCAGCAATGCTGGGGCTGGCCTGTCCATTGACCATCCTACTAGACCACGTGCACGTGGACATGGGTCCAGTCATCATACCTCTGCCTCTGATGATAGCACCCAGTCAGGATTGGTACCCAATACTGCCCGTAGCACCCTGCCAGGCACAGGTACCGTGTCCATGGCCAGAGACAGTGATCTGTATGGCCTAGCAGGTACAGTCTATGGCTGTCCCACATCCGCCCGTATATGGCAGCCACATGGTGGAGTTGTGTGCATGCAGACACACACACATTAACCAAACAACTAGGGCTCACACATACACACACACATTACATCAACATTGGCCCATGCTGTACTGCTGTCCCTCACACACACACACACACACACACACACACACACACACACACACACACACACACACACACACATACACACACACACACATACACACACACAGACATGTCGATTGGATGGGTCAATGTTGGGCTCTGGCAAACCAACAACACACCCTGTGCATATGATGACACCTGTGCCACCTCCTGTCATCTGTCACATTGATGCAGGAATAGGATAACATGGTTCTGATGCACAGGGTGACATTATAGCAGTGTAGCAATAGTAGCACATTGCTAACAGGAAAGTGTACTGATATCCTTGTAGGTATATCTGAGCAGGCATTATGCATCACAGCTCTGATAGTCATTGTAGCATTGTTTACACCAGTGTTAGGTCTGAGTATGTATTGTCCACTCAAGTGCCACTTGTCTGAAGTGTACAGTGTTGCCAACATGCGTTAGTGAGTGGACAGTACATGTGTGATGTGTGCATTACAAATTAGCAGGTGTACATCTGTGAACATGGTGTGTGCGCACTGTCTGCATGTACGTGCATAGTGGACACGTGGGATGTGCGACACACCCTGTTGTACACATTGTTAACATCTCATGGCATCTTTCGATGGCCAGTATGTATTCTACTACAGATATGTACTAACATGGGAACACATGTGTGTATGACATGGGTTGACACTATGCTGTGGGTAATACTGTTGATATCTGTCAATGATCGGCAGTCTGGTAGTATACACCACCTCAACAGCATGACTATAACCAATCATTAGATGATGTCCTGACAAATGACACACAGTTGTAGGGAACTCAGTAACAGTTGGATCCTTCCGGTACTATACTATAACAGTAACCAGTGGTATTGACCACCACACATTCCTGGGACCACACCTGTATGGTATATAGCCCTCTTAGGTACATGCAAACACACTAGGGATATGTCCATCCACATCTGGAAATGCATGCATTGGTCTACACTGCATTCCCTGCATGGGACACATATCCTACACAAGGGCATCATACAGACAGATACCTGTTGTCCAATACATGCTGTATATAAGCCGACTATGGCATAGTCAACCACATTTACTAGACATACTATCCTGACAGTGCCACATAGGTGGTAGCCCTCAACATGTATGTTGGGTACCAATGTGTTCAGACAGACACGTGTTATGTCATCTGTCCCTTGGTATCCACATATCCATAGGTATTGTGGGGTCCATCGGTGTTTCACATAACACATTAGGGGCCTGCATGCATATCCACAGGGCTGTTGTGCACCTATAATGACTGTCCATTACTGCCAGTCGTTGTTGTGTATGAACATGTGTGACACATACCCCAGGCAATTACCCTCACTCACAGTACTCTATAGTACGTGTTATGGGTGTGTGTGGCACAGATGACCTTGGCCACGGATCACTACAGTGGCCGTCTTGTTGCATGCATACATATGTGACCTATGATCTGAGAAACAGCGGCCCAATCTGTCGAAGGAAACAAATGTATTCATGTAGTATGCAGGCTTCACACCTATGTACTGATTGAGGTCACATGTACACATATTCATTTGCCACGCAGATACCCGATGTGTGCAATGCACATACTGTTTTAATCATATGTCATACCATAGTAAAAGCAAAACCCACACTGTATTGACCACCTGTGGCACACACACACTCAGCGTTTGCAGGATTCAAACCCCTATCTAACTATGTTATAATACTAGAGAGATTTGCATTAACACAGCCCGCTACATGTTTTCCTGGGTGGTTTCTCTTCTCCAGATATATTTGTAGGATGCTGACATCATCAGACATTCCAAAGAGGGATGTACCTCTTTTATTGTGTTTTCCCAGTCTCCAAAAAGGCTACTCCTCACAAAAGAAATCACACACACTGTCAGCAGGATTCAAACCCCTACCTAACTATGTTATGATACTACAGAGATACACATTAACACGGCACGACACATGCTTTACTGGGTGATTTTGCTTCTCCTTGAATATTTGTAGGATGCTGACATCAGCAGACATTCCAAAGAGGGATGTACCTCTAATTTTAATGTGTTTTCCCAGTCTCAAAAAAGGCTACTCCTCTCAAAGGAAATCTCACACATACTGTCAGCGCTTGCAGGATTCAAACCCCTGCCTAACTATGTTATGATACTAGAGAGATACGCATTAACACAGCATGCTATATGCTTTATTGGGTGGCTTCTGTTCTCCTTGAATATGTGTAGGATGCTGACATCAGCAGACATTCCAAAGAGGGATGTACCTCTTTTAATGTGTTTTCCGAGTCTCAAAAAAGGCTACTCCTCTCAAAGGAAATCACACACATACTCCCCACACACACTATCAGTGCTTGCAGGATTCAAACCCCTACCTAATTATGCTATGATACTGGAGAGATACGCATTACCACAGTGCACTATATGCTTTACTGGGTGGTTTTAATTCACCTGATATATTTGTAGGATGCTGACATCATCAGACTGGACATAGGAATGTGTGTGCACTTTCTTTTATGCAATCCCAGGAATGATCCATGTGGGTCAGCAGGTATCAACAGCTTGAACAGGACCCTGTGAGTCACACCTTGTGTGATCTATCTGTGGACACACTGACATCCCTTCATATGTCAACACATATCTATGCACAGATTGTTGGTTTTGTGGACTCGACATGTGTCTGTGATGTTGATGAAGAGCTATGCAAAGTCTATGTGGGACATGTGTAGCTCTGTTCAGTGATGTATGTCCTGAGTGGCTGCCTTGCAAACAGTGTAGCATGTTTGGGAACCATGATCTGCACATGAACATACCACAGTTGGTAGGGTTGTGTGTTTGTTAGCTTCCAATAGCTCTGTTTATGACTTCAGCCATGATGCATTCCATGGCCTTGCAGATCAGACTTTATAGGCTTACTGGACTATATTTCCCATGGTGTGTTGTGCACCCACACTTGTGGGGAGTGCCATATGTTGCTGTAACACATTCAAAGGTTCCAGACCCTGTGGAGTTGGTGAGGCTCAACAGACTGTTCAGGTGCAGGGTCTGTTTGTTCTGTAGTGCATGCATGACACATATTGGGAAACATTGTAATCCAATTGCTGCCATGCTTTTGGCTTTGGGGGGAGCTGGTCAGACATTCTACACGTGATATCTCCTGGTATGATGTCAGGGACTATCATCAGTGGGAGGTGGCTATGTATATATCGGCCTGTCTGACAGGATGTTGGCATTGTCAGTAAGGTACAGTTGGCCCTGACTCAGGACATATATGAGTGTGCATTACTATTTATGACATAGCTGAAGGACATGTCATGATTCTCAGTCTGGACTCCTTCTCAGCTACTCTTTACAAAACACCAACAAACCTGAGCACTAATCCCGGTTATACTCTTTTACACACTTCCTTTGTAATCAGGCTACAGAGTATGTCATCATAACATACTGGCATGTCCAGGGGACGGTTTTGTGTGTACTCTCCAGTCCAGCTAGTGAATATTGTGGTTATGACACAATGTCACATCTGCCTCATGTACACAGACAACCCTCTCCTCCTCCCAACACACTCAGATATATGTGAGAGATGCAACAATATTGACATACAGGAGGCTGAGCTCTCTCGACCCATGACTTGCATGGTTTATCAGGTGGTGGAGGTGACCACACACACCACATATCAGTCTCACATACACTGATAGCGACAGCAATCAAACCACATTATCACACATACACATACTCAGAGGCTCTACATACACTCTGCCTAAGCAGCAGAGACCTCCAAAGCAGAAACACAAACAACAGCTACCCCACTACAATACCCACATATCACATAGTTCACAATGTCAGTGTGCCACACAGTCACTGCCCTTCGGGCTAAACAACACACCTGATACACATGTAATGGGTGACACAATGTCAGACACACTGACGTCCCACTCACCAGGCCAAACAAGGGAATAGTCACTTAGAGCTGCCTCTCAGGTGCCAGGATCTGCCACATAACACATGCACTCAGGCCACTCCAAAGCAAGTCCAGGACTGGCTCCATCATTGTCCATGCTGGTGCATACAACCTTAGACGTTCCTCCCTGGACCACATGGCATGATACATAGAGGAACTCTCTGATCATGTAGCCCAGGCCGGTATGACCCTGACCTTGTCTAGCATCTTACACTCACCAAGTATGATGTCTCAGTATGCCAACAAACTGATCACATTTAACAGTTGGCTAACATATTGGTGTTATTCAAAGGGGATACAGTGTCTGTCAGCCTGGGGTGACATGCTCGACATGCCATGTAGCTTCCCTGTGGACAGCTTGCACCTGTCACCCTTGGACATTTGAATACTGGCTAAGGCACTTGCTGCCACCATACTGCCTTATTTAAGCGGGGCTCAACAGACAGACCCACCTCCATAGACATTACAGAGTACATGACACTGAGGGTAATGCTGCTCAACACCAGATGTATTACCCTCACATTGACCACACTCAGGAATCTCCTCAGTATGGAGAATAGCAATATCTGTGCACTAACAGATACATGGTTCAGGCTCCCACATGCACACCAGCACTACCAGGTTATATTTCGTACCATGCTTTCTGACCACATAACTCGGAATGGCCAACACAAATAGGGGGAGTATCCATATACATCACAGATACACATACCTCCAGGTCGGTAGCACTGCACAAAGCATCACAGACCATACATATGCACCTAACATTGTGCAAATCTGCCTTTTGGTTTGTTGCCTGCTACAGACCACACTTACAAACTCAGCAACCACACTCGTCTTTCCGGGGAACACTGGACAATATGATGGTCTCCCCAAACACCATTATATTAGGTGACGTCAAATACACACACATTGACTGGGGATAGTACTCAGGCCTCAACACCCTCACCCAACAGTTGCTACAATTTGTAAACTCATATGCTATGGCACAACCGGTCACCACACCCACAAGACGAGACAACATATTGGACATGATCATCACCAACATGGGGACTCTATGTTCCACACCTGCGATATACCCCTCAATGGTAAGGACAGAACATACTTTATCTCACTGGACATCCATATCCCGTCCCCACACCCATCCTGGGTAATCTTGGTGAACTTCCCAAAAGCAAACGTCACACTTCTCCATACCACGGTGGTATCCTTCAGAGACCCTGGATCAGTGGTAAGTATGGCTCAGACTGCTGAATCCTTTACATACACAGTCTATGGACACCTTGTGGACTGCATGGATCATGTTATCCAAAATAACACCTGGACTCACTACTCCAATGGCAGGGGACCTGTCTGGTGGACCCCAGTCATTAATGCGCTATACAACAAAAGGAGGAAGCTACTACATGATAGAGCACAATCCCAGACAGGGAAGGCATCTGTGATCTGTACTAGCAGATAGCTACAATCACTCATGTATTTATGTCAGGGCCGCTTCTAACGGACAATTGCACCAGACACATCGGACACTCACAAGGCCTTCTTCAGTTAATTCAGGTACCTGGCTGGACACTCACTGATATGCTGTGTGTTACAGCATACTGACTGAACATACCCTGAATCCACAGACATTGCCAACATCCTGACAAACAGGTTCAATGCAGATGTCTCCCCCCCATCCCCCCTAAGGAGGTACTCTCCACCCAAACAGAGTGTAACCTCCCTGACATCACGAATAAACAGGTGAGTGCTGCCCTCCCCACAGTGGACACAACAGCATCAATGGGAGCAGACAGTGTCCCGGCCTGTGTTGTACATGGCCTTCATGACAGACGTAACCCTCACATTACGTCACTGTTTGATATCAGGGTTACTGCAGGATTCATACCCACAGAATGGCATACAGCGATAGTGGTCCTGCTTCACTGAATACTGCCATAACAGACCACAGACGATATCAGCCTATAGGGCTAACTAGCCTGTTTTGCAAAGCTATGGAGCGTATTGTAATAGGACTCATGAACATAGACATGGGAAACCTACAGACACTGGGTCCTACACATTACAGCATTGTTGTGAGCAGATCTTGCCTGTTGGACCTGTTTGTATTCTTTAAACAGTTACCAGGTCCATCAGTGTTGGGACGGTTGTCCACACAGCCTGCCTGGACCTTGCACAACCCTTCAACACAATACTCCACACGGCCATTATGCATAGGCTCACCGGCATCAATATCGACACATATCTCACACGATGGATTGCTACCTGGATCAGGGATGGCACCCACATGCTCAGTGTTGCAGGTGCCATGTCTGACTATACACCAGTTATACATGGCATCCCACAAGGCTCAGTCCTGGGACCTCTCTTGTTCAGTATATATTTGTGTGATGTACAGGCTATCACAGGAGGGATATGGCTGCCCATGTTCGCAGATGACTGCAAACTGGGTGCCATAATCAACTCTCCAGCTGGCACATGCATACTCATACAGGGTCTCACAGAGATAGGATGACTGGTGCCTGAGCCATGGCCTACGGCTACATGCCATTAGTTGTATAGTCATCCCCTTTGAGAATGACAACATGCCCACACATTACCACATAGGTAGTAATCCATTACATATGGTAGTAGTTGTTACGGGTTTGGGGACATGACCTGTTCATACTCTCGCCTTTGACAATCACATTGCCAAAGTGGTTAGACAGTACTTCTACATAGCCCACCATATCCCACATGGTTTCACATGTTGATCACGTGTGGTCATTGGGCCCCTATACTCATCACAACCATGCTTGGTTACTATGCCACATTTGGGTTGTACCTTACCCGACACCTGCAGCAACTGTAATGGCCACAAATGCTACTCATCAAGCAGATGTAGGGACTCACACGGATGCCCTGCACAGTTCAGATACAGTAACTCCAGCTCTACTCAGTCACTTACCACCTACACAGATGTGTTGTGTGCCTGTGGTTTAAGGCAATATCTGACCCAGAATTAATGGACATGCTCCACCTCAGGATATCCAACCCCCTTGGAGCTACACACTCCAGGGACATATACCTCAGCACAGATGTTGATAGGACATGCTGGGGGGACAGATTATTATCCATAAGGCTCCACTCACTGCAGAGTGTAGTCCCAGTTTTGCATAAGCAGAGCCACCCACTGACCACCTACAGGTGACATCTTGACAAGTGGATGGGTGATCGTATGTGTACCCATGGGATATCTTCTGGGTCCCTGCTAGACAGAGGCACAATACACTAAACATAAATGGGCTGTCTTGTGTGACCTACTATTCACAGGCACAGTGTTCTGATTTGACTGGGTTGCAGCAGCCAAACACACTCTGGCTATGCTTGAACATGCCCCAGGGCAGATAGCCTAGTATCAACCTCTGAACCTATGACAATGTTCATGATGCACAATGTTTATTGCTGATACTGTTTGCAGGTTTTTATCATCTTTGCTTTCCCACTTTCTATGAACTGCTTAGGTATCTGCGGAACATATTTGATTATGACAGGGTTCCACTATATTATATATGTGTCTGTTGTCATATAAGTGTGTGCACAGGGCAGATTGCTGGATAGTGAGAGGTTCCTGGGTTAACAAATGCAACTGCCTGATATGTGTGGCCCACTGCTGTACTCCAACATGGCCTAAGTGTGTGAGCATGCCCAGTTCAGACTGTCAGTGTTCTGTTGCCTGACATTTGTCTCATGTATTCAAGTGTGTGAGCATGCCCAGTGTGACCTTTCTGTATGTTGCTGTCTGAGGTCCACTGCATTTGTTGATGTATGTGTACATGTCCAATATTAACATTTGTACTTTGTGTGTTGAAAGTCAGGTTCTATTCTTACTGCAGGACTCACCTTTGTGTCATAACTCGACAGGGATTATGCTGTGCCTGCAGGGTTTCCGTGGAATACTTTGCATAGACTTATCAACATTTCTTCATACAGGTTAACCACTGCAATACTGTCATGGTTTAGTGGTTTAGTACTATGACTATAGTGCAGTAGCCTGGGTTCGAGAACCATCACCACTTATATTTTCATACTGAGCAGACCAGACTGCTTAAGGGCCAGTAGAGCAACTATGAGCATGTTGGCTTTTGTTCAGCTATGCCCTACTTAGACCCAGCTTGTCCAACATTGCTCAATATTAACCATCATTGCTGGACGTTGGCCAATATTCCTCAACATTGACCACATTTGTACTAGTTGGTGTGTGCGATTTGGTTTACATATACTACATAGTGGTAAATGCTGTTTAGCACTGCTTTATATTGCTTAACACAAGGCAATCATGCTTCAGGTGTTGATGCAGGGCTGTCTATGTCGGATGCACATACTACACTCCCTATACATGTTTGACTGCAGGTAGTGTCAACGTAGGCATCCCTTTTACTATATGTGCGGGTCAGAGAGAGGTATCATTTCCAGAGTTTCTACTGAGCCAGTGTATATGCTATGCATTGCCTCTTTGCCAAGGCCAAGGCATACTGGGCACACCTCCTTCTGCCTACTGGGGCAGGTTCAGGTTGTTCCTCCTCCGAGTCACGCTCTGCCTGTGATGGCCCTGGCAATGGTGGGGGGCTGTTTGGCCCAGGCCTATGCTGGTCCTGCTACAGCTGTTTTTGCAGGATCATATTATGTAGCGTAGCACATACCATGACAATTTGGGTACATGTAGTTGTTGAGTACTGCAAGGCTCCACCAGATGTGTCCAGGCACCAGAACCGTGACTTGAGCAGCCCAAACACATGCTCGATTACATTTCGTGTTTGTGCGTGTGCCTCATTATGGCATTCCTGTTCAGGTGTGTGTGCGTTTCTGACGGGTGTCATCAGCCACGGCTCCAGTGCATAGCCAGCATCCCCCACTAGGTGTCCATGTGGGATGTCCCCATTGGCAAATGTCTGGTACAGCTGCGTCAAATGCCAGATATGGGAATCATGGTAGGTTACCGGGCAGCCAGCACATACATTCAGTATTATGCCCTGGGCATCACACATGACCTGGCAGTTGATGGAGGGGAAGCCCTTGCGGTTGAAGTAGACCCTACCCCGCTCACCGGCTGGTGCTTTGATGTGTATGTGCCTGCAGTCTATTGCACCCACTACCTCAGGGTATTCCGCTATTTGCTGGAAGAGACACATATTGCTGGCCAATACCTCACGTGAATTGAGGAAGTATACATGATCACCGACATTTGCTGACATGGCATCCAGGAACTGGTGCAGTACCCTGGATGCTGATGCCTGTGATATTCCCATCATATCACCAGTTGGTCTCTGGAAGGTACCTGTTTCTAATATTCTTAGGCCAACACATACCTTAGTTTCCACTGGAATGAGTTCCCCTCTGTTGGTTCTGTGTGTGAGGCATGGCCTGCACAGCTCAACAATTTGCTGCAAGAGGTATCTGTACACTCTATAGCGCTCCACTATCTCCAGCTCATGTAGCCCCTGGTATGTTACCCTGGGCCTGTACTCACTTCTCCGTCTCCTCACTGTGGGTTGTCCAGCAGCATTTGCATCATCACTACCCTCAGCATGTTGCATATGTTGCCTTATAACAGCAATGGCAGCCCCAAACATTTTTTGCCTCAGTACAGCTTTTTCAGTTTTCACTGCTATTAGCTTACTGCAGTGTTGCAGTGTTTCTCGAGAGAAACATAATGAACTGTTGTTTGCAGTGTTTTAAGTGCTGGGCTGGGCTGGGCTAGTGTTCTGCCTGGGTAATTGCCTGATTCTGATTGTTTTCACCTGCTAGCTCTGCTAGTACTCCCTGGTAACTTCCCTACTATTTGGTGTGCTTCCTTTTTCCTTTCTGTTTCCTGAGGGGGAGCGCCGCGCACACAAGCGCAAACACACGCACAGCAGCTAACACGCACGCACACATGATTACATGGACTAAAACCTGCTTATTCTTGTTAAAACGCGTGCACACTGGCGCAAACGCGCTTACAACTGTTTACACAGCCTTACATATGCTTACTCAAGCTTACACGCACGCACACACACTTACACGCACGCACACTGTCTTACTCGGGTTTACTGGTGCGCACACACGTGTATGCATGCTCAGCAAGAAACTTTGGTGTTATCCACGGCATACACCTTCCATTTCTTGACTTTACCTGGCCTACCTGTTGACACACCTCTTTCAATGATATGTAATTGTCGGCTGACACATGACACTTTGCTCTAATGAGCTTCACTCCTTTCATACATACCCCCCTCGGGATGTCACCTATCTTCTACTCTGTTACTCCTGTTATCTTACTCCTACACTCCACTCACTGTGCTCATTTCCTATGTAAACTTGGGATTCACTATCCTAACTCTCATTTGCATAGGATTGCCTACTAATGCTTGGTTACATCTCTTAGACTGAGCTTCCCCCCTTAGCAACCTCTACTCGGTGGCCATGTTGTCTTCAGCCTCCATTCACTTGCATTGTAAATTAATTTTAGGTATAAAATCCACATTTGTGGATCTTAATTATTAATTTTCTGGTTTTTAGGGCGCAGCGTGTTTGCACGGCTCTGTGCTACGGTTAAACCCCGGAGATCGGGATGAAAAAAAAAAGTTATTTTATTTCGATTTTGAATCACTTCCCATTGTCAATGGCCATATTTTTGGCCATTGGCATGCTTCCTCCTGTAAATGCATGCTTTTTGCAGCTGTCTCGGCTCCGTTTTGCTATTTGCAGAATCGTACTCAGTTATCAACTGAGTACATTTCTGCAAATAACACTACTCCTACTCGGACAGGTTTCCTGGATCGCAAATTTACCTCATTTGCATAGCTTTCACCTGCAATTGAGGTAATTTGCATATCCAAGCCCTGTCCATGTAGGACTAGTTTAAGGAGCTCTGTTACACACCCCTACCGGCTCTTCCTGGATCACTCGGCGGACATGTTGGCTAAATGGCGTCTTACTCTACTCTTAGACTCCGTGCAAGCCTTCATGAATCCAGCCCTTACTTTTACATCTACAAGGTCTTGACAACTCAGAACACCAAATACAGCCCTAAAATCAGGAAATCTGAGATCCGGACTATTCTAGTTTGAGAAAATGTGGGAAACGAGCAAGTAGAAAGCATTTTTTATTTTTGTTTTTAGTTATAAAAACAGAAATGCAGTATAAAAATACATGTATAAGACTCTAAAAGGCTAGTGCACTTGAGTGTGAAGCCTGTATCAGCAAATACAGTTGAAAAAATGATTTTTAAAAGGAAGTACACAAAATAAGCAGAGAACAGTTAAGTTATAAAGCTTGTAAAACAGCTGTAAAGAAGTGCAGCAATGCAAAATCAACCTAAGAAAGCCAAAACAGATACATATAATCTAGCAAAGTCTCTTTCTCTTCTTACTGCTGCTGTAGTACTCTGCAGGACGCCCAAATAAGATCCACTGAGGTAAAACAAGCCAAAACCCGCACAAATGTGTGTTTTTAAGTCAGAAAGGTAAAAGGGATAGAACTAGCCCAAAATGCCAATAAAAAAAACAATTCTTGAGCTGGAAACCACTCCTCAATCAATAAATAGGCTGCTCAGATCTTACCACTCCCACTGACTTCCTTCAATCTCTGCAAGGTCTAGACAATGCAGAACAGCAAATACAGTCCTGGAATTAGCAAATCTGAGATACGCACTATTCTAGTTTGAGAAAAGGTGGGAAACAAGCAAGTAGAAAGGATTTTATTCAGGTTTTTATTTTTTGTTTTTAGTTATAAAAACAGAAATGCAGTATAAAAATACACTCATAAGACTTTAAAAAGCTAGTGTGCTTGAGTGTGAAGCTTGTATCAGCAAATGCAGTTGAAAAAAGTGATTTTAGAGTTGCAGTACACAAAATAAGAAGAAAACAGTTAAGTTAAATAATAAAGCTTGTAAAACAGCTGTAAAGAACTGTAGCAATGCAAAATCAATCTAAGAAAGCCAAAACAGATACTTATAATCAAACAAAGCCTCTCTCTCTTCTTTCTGCTGCTGTAGAACTCTGCAGGATGCCCAAACAGGATCCGCTAAGGTAAAACAAGATGAAACCCACACAAACACGGGTTTTTAAGTCAGAAAGCTGAACGGGATAGAAGCAGCTTAAAATGGCTAATAAAAATCAATTCCTGGCCTGGAAATAACTACGCTAGCAATAGATAGGCTGCTCAGAGCTTACTACTCCCACAGATAAGTAAAAAGAATTAATTCCACCTCTGCAAGGTCTGGACAACTCAGAACACCAAATGCAGTCCTGAAATCAGAAAATCTGAGATCCTGACTATTCTAGTTTGAGAAAATGCGAGAAAAGAGCAAGTAAATAGGATTTTTTGTTTTTGTTTTTGTTATAAAAACAAAAATACAATTATAAGACTCTAAAAGGCTAGCACACTTGCGTGTGAAGCCTGTATCAGCAAATACAGTTAAAAAAAATGATTTTTGAGAGTGCAGTACACAAAATAAGCAGAGAACAGTTAAGTTAAATAATAAAGTTTGTAAAACAGATGTAAAGAAGTGTGGCAATGCAAAATCATGCTAAGAAAGCCAAACAGGTACTTATCATCTAGCAAAGTCTCTTTCTCTTCTTTCTGCTGCTGCAGTACTCTGCAGGACGCCCAAACAGGATCCGCTAAGGTAAAACAAGCCAAAATCTGCACAAACATGTTTTTTTTAAGTCAGAAAGTTGAAAGGGATAGAACTAGCCCAAAATGTCAATAAAAAAATTCTTTAGCTGGAAATTACTTCTCTATAGATAAATAGGCTGCTCACAGCTTAATACTCCCTCTGATAAGTAGAAAGACTTCCTTCTTTATCTGCAAGGTCTAGACAACTCTGAAAAGCAAATACAGTCCTGAAATCAGAAAATCTGTGATCCAGACTATTCCAGTTTGAGAAAAAGTGGGAAACTAGCAAGTAGTTAGGATTTTTTATTTTTATTTTTTGTTTTTAGTAATAAAAACAGATATACAGTATAAAAATACACTTATACAACTCTAAAAGGCTAGCGCTCTTGAGTGTGAAGCATGTATCATCAAATGCAGTTGAAAAAAATGATTTTAGAAGTGCAGTTCACAAAATAAGCAGAGAATAGTTAAGTTAAAAATAAAGCTTGTAAACTGGCTGTAAAGAAGTGCAGAAATGCAAAATCAAGCTATGAAAGCCCAAACAGATAAGTATAATCAAGCAAAGTCTCTCTTCTTTCTGCTGGTGTAGTACTCTACAGGACACCCAGACAGGATCCACTGAGGTAAAACAAGCCAGAATTCATGCAGAGGTTTTTAAGTCAGAAGTTGAAAGGGATAAAACCAGCCCAAAACAGCCAATAAAAAAACAATTCTTGAGCTAGAAACCACTCCTCTAGTGATAATTAGGCTGCTCAGAGTTTTCGACTCCCACTGATAAGCACAAGGACTTCCTTCTATCTCTGCAAGGTCTAGACAACTGAGAATATGAAATGCAGTCCCCTAATCAGCAAATCTAAGATCCAGACTACTTTAGTTTGAGAAAAGGTGGGAAAAGAGCAAGTTGGTGGGATTTATAAAAACAAAAATGCGGTATAAAAATACACTTATAAGATTTGAAAAGGCTAGCACACTTGAGTGTGAAGACTGTATCAGCAAATGCAGTTGAAAAAAAAACAATTTTATAAATGCAGTACACAAAATAAGCAGAGAACAGTTAAGTTTAATAATAAATCCTGTAAAACGGCTGTAAAGAAGTGCGGCAATTTAAAATCAACCTAAGAAAGCCAAATCAGATACTAATAATACAGCAAAGTCTCTCTTTCTGTTTTCTGCTGCTGTAGTACTCTGCAGGATGCCCAAACAGGATCTGCTGAGGTAAAACAAGCTAAAACATGTGCAAACATGGGTTTCTAAGTCAGAAAGTTGAAAAGGATAGAAGCAGCCCAAAACGACCAATAAAAAAGAATTCCTGATCTGGAAACCTCTCCTCTAGTGATAGATAAGCTGCTCAAAGCTTACCACTCCCATTGATAAGCAGAAAGACTTACTTCTATTTCTGCAAGGTTTGGACAACTCAGAACACCATTTACAGTCCTGAAATCAGCAAATCTGAGATCCAGACTATTCTATTTTGAGAAAAGGTGGGAAATGAGCAAGCAGATAGGATTTTTGGGGAGTTTGTTTGTTTTTAGTTATAAAAAGAGAAATGCAGTATAAAAATACAATTATGAGACTCTAGTCCACAAGACTGTGAAGCCTGTATCAGAAAATGCAGTTGAAAAAACAATTTTTAAAAGCGCAGTACACAAAATAAGCAGAGAGGAGTTAAGTTAAGTAACAAAAGCTTGTAAAACAGGTATAAAGAAGTGTGGTAATGCAAAATCAAGCTAAGAAAGAAAAAACAGATTCTAATAATCAAGCAAAGTCTCTCTCTCTTCTTTGTGTTGCTGCAGTACTCTGCAGGATGCCCAAACAGGATCCGATTAGGTAAAACAAGACAAAACTCATGCAAACACTGGTTTTAAGTCAAAAAGTTGAAAGGGATAGAAGTAGCCTAAAACAGCCAATAAAAACAATTCTTGAGCTGGAAACCACTCCTCTAGTGATAGATAGGCTGCTCAGAGCTTACCACTCCCACTGATAAGCAGAAAGACTTACTTTTACATCTGCAAGGTCTAGACAACTCAGAACACCAAATACAGCCCAGAAATCAGCAAAGCTGAGATCCAGACTATTCTAGTTTCAGAAAATGCGGGAAATGAGCAAGTACATAGAATTTTTTTGTTTTTAGTTATAAAACAGAAATGCAATATAAAAATACACTTATAAGACTCTAAAAGGCTAGCACACTTGAGTGTGAAGCCTGTATCAGCAAATACAGATGAAAAAATTATTTTTAAAAGGGAGTACACAAAATAAGCAGAGAACAGTTAAGTTAAATAATAAAGCTTGTAAAAAAGCTGTAAAGAAGTGTGGCAATGCAAAATCAACCTAAGAAAGCCAAAACAGATACTTATAATCTAGCGAAGTCTCGTTCTCTTCTTTCTGCTGCTGTAGTACTCTGCATGACACCCAAATAAGATCCACTGAGGTAAAACAAGCCAAAACTCATACAAACATGGTTTTTTAAGTGATAAAGATAAAAGGGATAGAAGCAGCCCACAACAGCCACTAAAAAACAATTCCTGAGCTGGAAACACTCCTCTAGTGATAGAGCTTACCACTCCCACTGATAAGCAGAAAGACTTCCTTCTATCTCTGCAAGGTCTGGACAACTCAGAAACCAAATACAGTCCTGAAATCAGCAAATCTGAGATCCAGACTATTCTGGCTTGAGAAAAGGTGGGAAACAAGCAAGTAGATAGAATTTTGGGTTTTTTTCTTTTTGTTTGTATTGATAAAAACAGAAATGCAGTGTAAAAATACACTTATGAGACTCTAAAAGGCTAGAACACTTGAGTGTGAACCCTGTATCAGCAAATGCAGTTGACAAAAATTATTTTTAAAAGTGCAGTACGCAAAATAATCAGAGAACAGTTGTTGTTGTTGTTGTCTGTCTTTCGGCTTTTCCTGGTTAGGGGTCGCCACAGCGAAACTCCGGTCCACTAATGATTGGCAGTTGTTTTTTATGGTGTCGAGTTGCCAGCCCGACGCCCAACCTTCAGCGAAGGCGCACCCATTCAACCATGTCTTTCGAATGCCCACCCGACCGCGGGGAGGACATGCAGACTGCACACAGAAGGCACTCCCAACCCAAGCCGAGAATCGAACGGGAGAACCTCTTGCTGTGAGCAACAATGATACCGCTAGCTTGTAAAATGGCTGTAAAGAAGTGTGCCAATGCAAAATCAAGCTAAGAAATTAAAAACAGATACTTATAATCAAGCAAAGTCTCTCTCTCTCTTCTTTCTGCTGCTGTAGTACTCTACAGGACGCCCAGACAGGATCTGCTGAGGGGAAAACAAGGCAAAACCCACACAAAAATGGATTTTTAAGTCAGAAAGTTGAAAGGGATAATAGCATCCCAAAACGGACAATAAAAAACAATTCCTGAGCTGGAAACCACTCCTCTAGCAATAGATAGGCTGCTCAGAATTTACCACTCCTACTGAAAAGCAGAAAGGCTTCCTTCTATCTCTGCAAGGTCTGGACAACTCAGAACACCAGATATAGTGAAAGTTAAATTAGGTGAGTTAACTAGTTTTTTTATGTCTATAGTTTGAGAGGTTTGCATGTACATTGACTGTAGATGTAGTCACTGTTTTGTATACTAATATCTAAAGAAGTTTTACATAAACATGATATATTTATTTAATTCCTTTTGGGGGTTTGAGGTAGTGTCATTAGTCATAAGTATCACCACTGTTCAAAAAGAAGTAAATTTTTATGGAACTGTTCTTTTGACCAATGTTTTAAAATCTCAAATTTCAACTAATCACTGTTAATAAGTTAGGAGGTCTAATGTAGACCACTGTTAGGCATTCTGTATATGTATTGATATATAACTGCTGTTTATGCATTTCAGGTATGTTTAAATATACATTAGTTGCAAATGTTGCATGTACTAATGCTTCAAGCTGTTTCACGTTAAAATGACAAAACATATTTATTTTATGCCTGCTTTTGCATTTTTGATTACTCACACCCCCTTCTGTGTGGATCAAGTTCTTTACCTTTATTTATATTGCAATTTGTATGCGTTGTGTATATTTTTTATTCCCACTAATCTGACCATGTTGCATGTCCACATATTGAAGCTCTGTATGTAAAAATATGTTGTTCTTAACTTTTTTAGCACAGAGTTTTCTGTCAAAGTTTACACATGGTCACACCATGTGTTTTCACTTCATAAGTACCAGCTCAGAACAAAGTCTAAAAATGAAGCCACTCAGGTGAAATCAAAACATCAGTAGGCTGAAGAACATAAGAAAGAAAGTCTTTGCAAAAATCATGAAATGCACTGCCTAACAGGATACAAAAACTCTCATCAATATTAACACACAACTCAGTGGGCACCTCAAGTCTACCAAAGCCAATTTTGAGGTAAAAATAGCCTCCCAGGTCAGGGACAACCACAGGGCTTTTTTTAGTTAAGTCCATAACCTCAACTGTACAAAACAATGTGGTGACCTAATTGTGAATAGAGCCGAGTACATGGAGCTGAAAGATACAGTAAATCTACTGGCTGACAAATTTAGCTGTAGTTTTACACCCCCGTCTTCCTCCAATCACCCCTCAAGAAGCACCTGTGAATATCATATCCTCCCACACCATCACTAGAGAACAGGTCCTAAATGCACTCTCCAAGAACACAGCATCAATAGACTCCAATAATATCCCAGGATGCCTCCTAAATAGCATGAAACATGACCTATCAAGACCACTGGAGTAACTCTTTAACCATAGCCTCTAGTCAGGCTTCATTACATGAGAATGGAGAGAAGCAACATTCATTGCTCTCTATAAGAGTGAGCCTTCTGTGGACCCTGGAAACTAAAGACACATTAGTCTGACTAGTGAAATGAGCAAGCAATGGAAATAATTATCATGGAAATGATTAATAATGACACTGGAAACATACAGACACTGGATCCAACCCAGTTTGATTTTGTCAAGGGGCAATCTTACCTACTCAGTCTGGTAGACTTCTTTGAGAAGGTCACCAAGGCAATTAAGGTAATGCCTACCTACCTTGACCTGGCCAAGGCATTTGATACAATACCCCATTCAGGCATTACAAACAAACTCATAGATTTAGGCATAAACCATTATGTTACACACTGGAATGCCAGCTAGCTCTCAGAAAAGACCCAGAAGTTAGGATAGGGGAGTCTACTCCTACAAAGAGTCCAATTACTAGCAGAGTCCACCAGGGCTCTGTGCTGGGTCCTTTCCTTTTTAATATCTACTTCTTGGAAGTCAGGATCATTGTCAAGGGCCTCTGTCTGGCCAACTTTGTAAATGATTGCAAACTGGGAACAGTCATAGAATTCTCCTAAACTATCCTTTCTGGAGGACACTACCTCCAGAAAGGACTAATACAAAAAAATAACTGGTGCCATAGACACAGTTTAAAGCTCTATGCCAAGAAATGCATAATAGTACATTTTGGGAAGTTGTCTCCCCCAAAAAACTACATAATTAATAATACATCCTAAGAGCTTAACCAGTAGTCAGGGATTTTTGGATGTATGTACACAGACAACCCTCTCCTCCACACTATAGACCCAGTCTCACATAGCACCATTACAAACACAAAGACATACTCCAAAACAGCAGAGGCCACCAAAGCAGACACCCAAACAACCACCACCTCAGAACACAACACCTGCAACACATAGACCTCACAGTCAGAGTGTCAAACAGTCACAGCCCTTAAGGCCAAACACAATGCCAGACACACTAGTCATTGGTGACTCCATAGTCAGACACACTGATGTCTGAGCAGTATCCTACCTTCACCAAGAGTGATGCCACAATACAGAGATAAGATGATCAGCTTTAACAATTGGCTTAAACACTGGTGTCATTCAGTCTCAATCTCAAAATGCACGCACTCGAGGCCCTTCTCAGTATGGAGAACATCGATGTCTGTGCTGTGACAGAAACCTGGTTCAAGGCTCCTGAGAGCAATCAGGTTTTACCTCATATCATGGGTATCCATATTCATTAAGGACACCCACACCTCAAGACTGGTATGCATCGGAGACCATCCAGGTGCAATTAACCATAGGCAAGACTGCTCTGCAAATTGTAGCATGTTACAGGCCACCCTCACAAACTCAGGAACCTCACATGGCCTTCCTGAAAACACTAGAGGGATAAATGATCTCATCATCACGAACATGGGAGCACAATGTTCCTGCATGGATCAGTCTGGTGGACCCCACCCATAAACAAACTCTACAATAAAAGGAGGAACCTACTACAAGATACAGCAAAACTATAAGTAAAAACTAAGAGCTCTCATAAAATCATCCAAAGCAAAATAGCTAAAGACTCAAAAGACAATCATAAGGCCTTCTTTAGCTATGTTAGGCACCTAGGAGGAAACTCCCAGATATGCTCAGAACTAGTTCAAAATGATGTGAAGATTACTGATCCTACAGACATTGCCAACATACTGGCTGACAGGTTCAGTGCAAACTTCTCCCCTCCCCCAAAAGGAGAGATATCTATACCAAACGATTGCAGCCCCCAAATATCTCCAGCGCCCAAGTGAGAACTGAAAACACAGCATCCATGGGACCTGATGGTGTACTCAATGAGGAATTAAACCCACAGCTAGGACAGCTGTTTAATCAAAGTCTTACCTCTGGATCTGCAACTGTGGTCCCCCATTAGCCTGACAAGCCTTATCTGCGATCATAATGGACCTCATAAATAAAGACATAGGAATTTGCAGACTTTGGATCCAACCCAGTTTGGCTTTGTCAAAGGCAGATCATGCCTTTTAAACTTGGTTGACTTCTTGGAAAGGCAGTCCATACAGCCTACCTCGATCTGGCTAAGGCCTTCGATACAATACCCCACGGTATCATTGAAAAACTCATCAGCTTAAATGTTAACCCATACATCACAAGATGGGTTGCAAACTGGCTGAGTGACAGAACCCACAGGGTCAGAGTTGCTGGCGCCATGTCAGACTCAAAACCTGTCACAAGTGGTGTCCCACAGGGCTCAGTCCTTTGGCATCTACTTTTCCAGTACAAGCAAACACAGGAGGGTTATGGCTGACAAAGTTTGCAGATGACTGCAAACTAGATATCCTTCAGAAGGGTCTCACAGAAACGGATAACTGGTGCCAGAGCCACGGCCTGAAGTTAAATGCCAAAAATGCATAGTCATACCCTTTGGGAAAACAAGGTTACCCTAGCTACCAAATAGGTGGCAATCCACTGAGCACAGAAGAAGTTATCAGGGACCTGGGGACCCAGGTTGATAGTAGTCTGTCATTCGACACCCATGTAGCTAAAGTAGTTAGGAAGACTTTCTACATTGCCCACCTTATCATGAAGGGATTCTCATCTAGATCAAGGGAGGTCATAGTCTCCCTTTACTCATCACTCATCAGACCAATGATTGAGTACAATGCCCCATTTGGGATGTATCTGACCCGACACCTGCAGCAGCTGGAGAGGCCACAAAAGTTCCTCACCAAAAGGATAAAGGGTCTCAAAAATCTGTCCTATGCTGCCCGACTGAAAGAACTCCAGCTCTATTCAGTCGCTTGCTCAGAGGTGACCTTTGCCTAACATACAAGGCCATGTCAAACCCAGATTTGATGAATATGCTTCACCTCAAAAATCTAGATCCATCAGAGCCACAAGGAGACTTAAACCTCGACACGGCTATTAATAGGACGTGCTGGAGGGATAGATTCATTACCCAAAGACTCCCTATGCTGTGGAACAAAATCCCGGTACATGTGAGGCAGAGCACCTCGCTGGCCTTGTTCAAGAGAAATCTTGACCAATGGATGGGAGATCGCAGATATACCCCAGGGATTACCTCAGTGTCACTGCTCGACAGAGGCACAGCAAAATAATGGGTATAGTTCCCCATACTAAAGCTTGTAAATGCCCTCGGGCAGATAGCCTAGTATAAACCTATGAACCTATGAACCTATGTAGAGAGAAACCTGGCTTTCAACCAACATGGTCTAAAGTAGTAAGGAAATCATTCTATGTTGCTCAACCTAAATGTAAGGGTATGGCATCTTTGTCCAAGGAAGTCATCATTCCACTGTATTCATCCATCATTAGACCCATCACTGAGTGCAATGTCCCCCTTCAGAGACAGGCATGTATGCAAGCAATAATGCCCACGAGGGTGTATGCTATTGTACAAATAATGCCTGTCAAGGTGTGTTCTGAGACCTGTTGCTGCAGGTGAAGCAAAAGTTTCATACCTCCATACCTCTCAACTGTCCAGATTTTTGCAAAATGTTGAGATATTTTGCCTCATTTTTGTTGTTGTCATTTTGTTCCTCATAACATTTCTGGATTGCTGGTAAATCATTGGGGGTTGAAGTCACCATGCAATGACTTAGATTTGAGGTTCAGAGTAATAGCTTCAGAAAATGCATCCTGTTATTATAGCAACTTTCTAATTTTTTAAGAGAAATTTTTAAAATATGTCCCTGTTTTTGGGCCTTTCCCATTATTTTAGGTTTTGTCCAGATTTCTTTAGCTAAGAGGATGAGAGATATGCATGTCTCTTAATTTTTAGTGAAAACACACTTATGGACTGCCTGTTGCAGCCACTGCTTGATGTCTCACTCTCAGTTCCACTGTCATGCATGCAAGCATACATGCAGTCACACACAGACAGAAACATAAATACACAAACATGTACACACAAACATACTCTTCTATTTTTTAATTATCTTTTTGTTTGAATTTTATACTTGCTAAATGCACTATTTAGCGGGTGTAAATAATGGCATTTGTTGGCACTTTAATTGCGCAAGCTTCACAGTAGCTTAATATGCTGCCGTGAAGCAGTGGACTTGTTTTCCAGTAGGTATTACCTGTCCATTAACACTCTGCTGGAGAATGTTCATTCTCCAATTAAAGTGAAGACGTACAGGTTTCCCATTTTATAAACAGTGTAATATATTTAATATACTAGTCTTTTGCATTCCTTTTTTACTGTTAATTTATTTGTTCTTATATCCACTGTTATTTGTTTGCCCGCTTGTGTTTATCAATATTGTTCTTTCTCTTTTATTTATTATTTTTATAAGGTTCTGTAGTGTAGTTGGTATCGCATCTGCTTTACAGGTTGGGGGTTGGCATAATGGTTTAGGTCTTCACCTTACAGACACAGGGTACAGAGTTTTATTCTCAAATGGGAAAATTGGCTAGACTTAAAAAGGCCAAGAAGATAGCCAGCCTAGCACTATCCTACTTAAAATGGTCGCTAATTTATTTACTCTGATTAGTTAGTGCAGAGTGTTAAGGACATAAAATATATATGGTAGAAGGTTTGATTCCTGCACCCCACAGTTTCCTATTGTGTGACCTTGTGTAAGTCAATTAAACAGACATTGCTCCCAGGTTACTTCTGAAAAGGGGATCATATGTCCAGTAGACCTACCTGATTAACAAATAAGTATTATTTTTTGGGAGAGGTCTTTACATCAGAGATACAAAGTACAGGGCTTCCTGTTGATTTCAGGTTATTGGCAAGTCTATGAACTTATAGCCTAGTAGTTACCTATGAACCTATGTTTAAAACCAATAAAATTCAGTTTAAACAAAATGCCCCAGAAAAGTTAGCATCAAAATCTCAACAAAAATGTTTTTTTTAATAACCACTTTAGGTCTTTCAAGAAAGTTGGCAGTATAGTGCTGAAAACTGAGCATACATTAAATAGACTTTACAGAGCTAGTGTATTCATCTCTTATAATGGCAGATTGTTTGTTTCAAATGTATAGTCACTTGACTTTGTTCTAAATTTACTGCATCTTAGATGAGATGCATAGGTCCATCCTACATCTGTGAGCCTCGGCAAAGTTGGATGCTTATAATGGGATTTAATACATCAGCTTGGAAAGAGACGATTAACAACTGCAGCTATTTTGCTAGGTATGGCCTCCATCTTTGTCCTCATGACTTCCGTATCTGGCCAAAACATTTTCTTTCCACAGTCACATTTTTAGGCAAGGTCAGTCTATTCAAATTAACTCTATAGCCAATCAAAATAAAAACAATATTAAGGTGCTACAGCTCAATGTTACAAGCCTTAAAAATGCACTCCTTACAGGCATCTCTAACACTAGAAAACAAAGATGCATGCATAGTTATTTAAAAAAACAGTGATAGCACCCACAAAGTACAGCAATTTAATGCCGGCTATTCCTTCAGACTAAATGCTGAACTGAAAAGTGTAGGTGGAGGGTGAGTATCTGTGCTCCTAAGAAAGCATCTCACTTCCAGACTCATAACACAGTACAATGACATTGAACCTGTTGTAACTACTGCACCCCCCATCCATGACTCCAGTAAACCATGAGGCATATATAGGAAAATTAATACCCCTCACTATAGAGCCCAATATTAACTTCTTGGGAAGTTCATCTACTGCTTTACAAGCTAAGAAACCTATACTACCATTAGTAAGCATGCACAAAGATTCCTGGATTTGATTAATCTCAGTTCCTTAGACCAAGTAGTCCAAACCCCAACAAGGGGCTCAAAAACACTGGACCTCATTCTCACAAAGCTAGCCCTCTTCTGCTCACCACCCAAGGTTGCCAAATCACTGGTCAAATCTGACAGCTGTGTAGTAGCACATACTTTAAGTTCAAGATCCAAGTTATCCCCAAACCCCTTCATCTTCAGAGACAAGTAAGGACAAAGGAAATCTAGTCCAGCTGACTGATGACCTAATAAAATTCAAACACCATCCTCATCATGATGACCCCACATTTCATGTGGCCATATTCATGGCTACGTTCTACGCCCAACTTTAGGTTTGTATTGAGGCCTTTGTCTCCATATGGCATAAACACTGCTAACTTTAAGGACAAACCCATTTGGTGGAACCCTGGTATTAAAAAGCTATACAATAATATGAAAAACTTATAGCTCATAAAAGCAAAATTGACACCCCATCAACTAGAGAAAAACTTAAAAAGATTAGCAAAAAACTCAGAAACAAAATCCTCTGAAGGCAAGTATGAACTGAATTACCACCCGTGGTAAAGATAACCATAAAGCCTTCTTTTGCTATGTCAGGGACATCAGAAGTAATACCTGGCAATGCCCTGAATTAATAGAACATGACACCTCAGACTCATCCACTGAAAGCAAATCATATGAGTAGACAAATTCAGCTCTAACTTTACTCCCATATGTCTGTTTAATTATTTGCAGAACAGTTGTATGTCTATACCACCTTCCCTGATCACTTCTGAGCAAGTTTTGTCCTCAGGCCTAAGAGCACTATCTCTATTGTCCTTGACAATATATCAGGATGTCTTCTTGTCAGCAGTAAACATTGTCTAATTGATCCTTTATTAAGTCTATTCAGTTTCAGCCTCTCCACTGGATTCATGCCAGAGGTATGAAGAACTGTTATAGTCATCCCACTCCACAAAAAGGGACCCACAACAGACCCCGGGAACTATAGAGACATCAGTCTTCTCAGCCTTATCTGTAAAGCAATGGAGTACATTATTATGCAATTCACTAACAAAGACACAGGCTGTGTCCAAACTTTGGACTCAAACCAGTTTAGGTTGGTTAAAGGTAGATACTTCCTCCAAAACTTGGTGGTCTTTTTTGAACAAGTCACAGAGGCAATTGACATAGGCAATCAGTTTGCACTGCATACCTGGACTTAACCAAAGTCTTTGATACCATTTCATATTCTGGCATACTTGATAAGATAATCAAATTAAATGTAAACCCCTGTATTACCCATTAAATATCAAACTGGCTCACTGACAGAATCAAGTCTTTTAATGTTGGAAACACACTTTCAACCAAAAGATTATCACCAATGGTGAACCTCAGGTATCAGTACTGGGATAACTACAGTTTTGTATCTGCATCTGTAACATCAAGATCAACACCAAAGGCCTGTGGCTGATGATGTTTGCTGACAACTGCAGACTGGGTTTGTTATAAACACTCCAAATGACCAATGAATTATCCAGAAGGGCCTAATGTCCAGTAAGAAATGGTGATTAGACCACACTCTCAAATCATATGCAAAGAAATACAGCATTTTGCCCTTTGGCAAAAGCAGGCACTCATGTTCCAATCACATAGGTAACACTCCCCTAAAAACTGACTTAGTCATTGGGGACTTGGGCTCCTTCTTTGACAATGTGCTATACTTTGATAACAATATTAACACTGTAGTTAGGAAGTTCTTTTATATAGACATACCAATCACCAAGTTTACAAATTCTGGATCCATGGAAGTCATCATTATAGATTCAAACAGTCTGATGACCATTCTCACCTTGCCAGTTCCCTCATTTAGGCACTTCCTTTCTTCAATTTTGGAGTAGATTTTTGGATGCCCATCCAGTCATCTAGTTTATGCTGAAAGGATTATAGTGAGTCACACTGTTTAACATGCAGGGGAAGTTTACTCCAGAGGTTTGGAAGGTGTTGGGTTACAAACTTATCCCTCCATTTTGTTGTATTTATCTGTTGTTGAAGGTTTGGGTCCCTGATACTACTACTGTTGGAGATATTGGACTTGTGGAGGAATAGGAGGTCCAGAACAAATGGGTCTCTAATGGCACAGTATGTGAGATACAGATCTCCCCTCAACATTTTGTAAGATGCTGAATAAAAGGATACAGCTTCCATCACCTCTTAGAAGCTCAGCGACTTTAGGCCTGTGATCATTTGGTTAGGAATGTTTGGGATCTTTCTAATTGTTTATTGTGTTTAGTGAGATATATCTCAAAGGTGCATTATACTAAATAATTGGCCTGATCAATGCTGAGTATAAGGGAGTGATTACCTCTTAAAACCTTAATGATATTCCTTTTGCTTAATAAAATGATTTCCTAACAACAGTTGTTACATGCTGGTCAAAAGAGAAGAAGCTATCAAGCCAAGTACCTAGGTCTCTAACTAAATTTTTTTTTCTTGGAGATGTGTTGTCTAGATAGTATGATGAGAGAAAGGGGTGCTGTCTACCAAACGTGGTGATACTAACTTTTTACCATTTAAAATGATCCTTTTTTTAGTATACCAAGAGTTTATTAGGAGAATTTTCATTCTGGAGGGTTTATGTGTCATAGGGTGACATAACAACAATCCCCAGTTTGCAATCATCTATAAATTCTTGCTAGCCAGAGCTCTTGGCTCTCTGCTTAGAGATCTAAGAAGTAAACACCAAAAAAGAGGTCCCACCACTAAGCCTTGAGTGACACTGCTGGTCAGTTTTGTACTTTCTAATGAAACACCTGCAGCCTAAACTGTTTGGGTTCTGTCTTTCAGCCAGTTTGCTATCCATCTTAGTACATATGGGCCTATTTTTAAAACATTTACCTTTTCTATGTTGTTAGCATGGTAATGGTGTTGAGATACATGACATGACCTACATACAGTAGCCAACATTTACAGCCTGTATAACCCTTTCAAAGAAATTTGCCACATTACATAGGCAGTATCTACCCTTCGTTGTGGGTGAAGTCAAACAGAATTCTTGATATCACATTTATGGGATCAGTTGTAACACTTTCCATGCCAGATGTGACTTGTAAGGCTGATTAATCTGTTGTTACCTGCCTCACTTATAAGCCACCCCCTTTATGGTGGGGTATTACCACTGCTGTGCAACAGTTATCAGGGGCAAAACCAGTAGCTAAACTTAAGTTAAACAGTTTAAGGAGAGTGTCAGCAAGTCTATGTTTAACACTATTAATTAAGCAATCAGGTATATTATCAGTTCCCATGTAAGAAGTACTTTTGGTTACTTGTTGGTTAGCACTTTCAGTAAATGTGGACAAAGAATGGCTGCTTTGTAGTAAAGTCTCCGGTATAATAAAAGTAAAACCAGGCAACAACGTACAGGAGACCAAATTGGCAGTGTAATATACTCAGAATCAGTTATGTTCCAACTAATCTTCCTCAGTGGTAAAACAAATTACCAACATGAAATTACAGGAATGCAGTCCATAAAAAAGGTCAGTTTTCAATTCACCAAACGATAGTCCAAACGAAGATGGGTATAAACTGGTTTAATAATATAAGATATTATAAACGGCAAGCGCTTTCACCACATGGGCTTCCTCAGGCCAAACACAATAAATTTTTAATTAAATGCTTATATACTCTGTAATTTAATGACATCACTTCCTCACAATCAATTAATTAAGTTCATATAAAAATCAAAAACAGGAAAAAACTCATAATCACACTAAAAATTTTAAACAATGGTGAATCATAAGCTTAAACCAATCAACTCACAATTGTACTTGTTAAACACAATAAAAACTATTAAAAACATATATTTTTATAAAAGTATAATATAATAGTTGATTCAAATCGCACATATCAACTAATAAACAGCAATAATAAACTAAGCTTCAAACATCCTAATAATCTATATATATTCAATTATGAATATTTTAAACAACTAACTAATTACCAAACTGGCCTGGGTAATAAAATACCTTATAACCTGAAATGGACCATAAAATTATATAAATATGACATATGACAAAGATAAAGTCTGACCTTTCCGCACTAGTCCATAACAGATATTAGCTACTACTATCATATACAAATATATATAAAAAAAATATATATATATATATATATATATAAAAAATATATATAAAAAAATATATATATAAAAAAAAGCCTACTTCCTAATTTGTTTGCCTTTCAAAATGGGTCTGATGGGAACTCTATCATTTAACCCAGGCTCTCGGTCAGCTCTTAATCTAATGATCCATTTAGCTTCATTTTGTTCAGTCTTATTCCTGATGTCCCCCCTCCTAATGTTGATATAATTCATTTGGACAACTAGGAATTTAAATTTATGGTTAGACGATGTTTCAATAACATGTTTGGAAAGTGCATTTTTATAAGATTTTATCCTGATGTTATATAAATGTTCTCTAATTCTGTCTTTTAGTCTTCTGTCGGTCTTGCCCTCATAAAAAGATGGGCAAGCCCCACAGGTAGCCAAATAGACAACATGCTGAGAATCACAATTAGCCTGAGTATAAAAGTTAAAACATTGTGACATTATGGGATGTACAAACCTAGCTGAACTATCTATGAATTTACAATACCTACATCTTTGGCATGGTCTTGTTATATTACTCAAAGTTCCATGCTGAGGTCTATGCTCCAACCTATTAGAGCTACATAACATCCTATATAAATTAATCCTGTTTTTATAAGTGAATTTCGGATGACCACCTACAACCTCATAAATACTAGGGTCCACCTTTAATATATCCCAAAACTTCAAATAGGCATTCCTAATTTCATTTACATCTTGTGTGTGATATATACATGCTTTTATTTCATCTTCATATACTCTGTTTTCTTTCTCTAGAGTCATAATCTTCTGATTACTATCAGCAAAATAGGGAAAAGCCCTCCCCTTCCTAAGTAGGTCCACCCCTAGGAGACCCTGATTAATTTCTTCAGAGCTATACGATCTCTCAACCAGTTTCTGTTTAAAATCTAACAACTCAGTTTCATAGCCTGTATCAGAGGAGTTCAAATGAGAAACCCTCATGGCTTGCCCTCGAACAATATTTCTGAAGATGAATCTCGGATGCATGCTAGACCTATGTAACAGGGCATTCCTATAGCATGCTTTCCTAAATACACCAGCATTTAAGAGACCATTAGGCATTCTCTCAATGAGCACATCTAAATATGACACAATATGTTCAGATGCCGTCATAGTAAAGCTCAAGTAACTTGTTAATGCATTCACTTGTTGTAAAAATTCATATAATTCTGTTTTCCCAGAATTCGAAATAAGGAAAAGGTCATCCACAAAGCGCATGTAAAATCTGACTTGTTGTTTGTAATTATCTAACATAAATAAATGTCTATTCTCCCAATCAGCCATAACAAGGTTGGTGTAGCTATTGGCACATGAAGTGCCCATAGCCACGCCATCCCTCTGTACATAAACCTGATTGTTAAATGTGAAAATATTGTTAGTCAAAACTATTTTCATTAAATCACATAGTGTGTCTATATGAGTATCAGTCAATGTTCTATGAGCCTCTAGGCATCTACGAACACTCTCTATCCCTTCCTGATTTGGAATAGATGTAAAGAGTGACTGGACATCAAGTGTTACCAACCAGAACTTATCTTCCATTGATACATCCTTCATCTCATCATATAACATGATTAAAAACTGTCTAGTATCTTTCAATATATATGCATATTTATTCATTATAGGTCTCAATTTAGATTCCAAGTATAGCGAGATGGGTTCGGTGACCCAGCCTCTCCCTGCAACAATAGGTCTCATGGGAGGGTTTTCGGGATGTTTGTGTATCTTCGGCATGCCTTGAATACACGGTATCATTGGTTCACTCACAGAACAGTACTTATATAATTCATCATTGATTTTCCCAATACTCAGATTCTCTGATAAAAATGTGGACACTTTATTAATTATTTTATCTATATGATGAAAACTTATACGACTATAAAAGTGTGTATCGCTTAACATGTCAGTCATACTTGAGATATAATTTCGACTATTCATTAAAACTATAGGGCTCCCCTTATCTGCTGGCCTGATCACAATACTAGGGTCATCCTTAAGACCTATTAGTGCTGACCTTAGTTTGGGATGTAAATTCCCATACCATCTCTTATGCCTATTCCGTTCATCTATTTCATGTAACTCTTGTTCCACTAGCTTAGAAAATGCATCTACAAGCGGATGTAAATTCGGTACATAGCTACTGGGTTTCTTGAATACATGTGTATCATAAACATAATTCGACTTGCCAAAGTCCAGTTTTAATTGTATATTCCGAACAAACAGCTTAAGATCCACTACTGAGTCTGTGATGTCACTCCTGGTGGACGGTATAAAAGAGAGACCTTGCTCTAAAACATCAACTTCATCTTTAGTAAAATGTCTACTGGAAATGTTCCAGACTAATGACTGACTGTCTTTTCCCACATTTTCTTCAGTGTGGGACCTACATGCTCTTCTTCGGCTAACCTCTTCTTCTGTCTCCCTCTGCTCATTGAGCGGTCCCTCCCCTCCGAAAATCGGAAATAGGGAAAGAGCCATCTCAACATCAAAATGAAGCTAAATGGATCATTAGATTAAGAGCTGACCGAGAGCCTGGGTTAAATGATAGATGATATTTATAACAACTTTTCTTCTAACAACTTCCTCCCCTAAAGCAGGCCTATTAATGGATGCAGTTGAAATAGATGCTCCTTCTGTTGATTCTACTACTTCATTACCAGAAATGTTACCTAACTCATTAGTAGGAATATTTTCCGAATTATCAAGTGGTACTACATTAATTTCTTCCTCTCGATGCACAACTGCTGTGGTAGTAACTATATTTCTAGCATTAATTGTGCTATCACTAGTATCTTTAGATAGTCGACTTTGAGCTGTATTAACATTATTCATGTCATTAACAACATTACAATCATCAATTCGACTGTTAAAATTCCTTGTCACATTACTATTAACATTCCTATTTTTGCTATTATATTTATTATTATCACTTCTCATAGATCCATGAGTCAGATTATTGTCCCTCGGCCAGGTGAAAATCTGACCATTTCTAAAATCAACAGTGTCCCTTCGAACTTCAGTTCGCTTCTGCTCCAGCATTTTCTTTTCAAATAAGTAAACATTGTCTAAGAGTTTCTCAAAGACTTTATCCAAAACATGTTTCAGATAGGTCTCACTAATGTGTCGTTGTTGTTCTCTTATTCTGCCTCTTAACGTAGTTTCTTCTGGCAAAAAATATTAATTTATTAACTGCATATAACGTATGCTTGTGTCTATATTAATCATTTGCCATTTATACAAAAGATCAGGATATGCAGTACCTGTAGTAGGCATCTTTAGGATCTTAGATTTTTTTATATATTATAATGGTTTAGGATTATGCAAGAAATAATTGTGGTTTTTAAATTCATGTTTGTATTTTCATAAAGCACAAATCATTAGTAATTAATTAGTATGTTTTGAAGGCTTGAATTGGATTGGTTTATTGTTTTTTTAAATTATATAAAAGGTAACTAGGAACAGCTGTTTTTATCTGATGAAGTCCATTAGTGACGAAAACGCTGAGTGTGAAGGTGTTCATTGTGCATCTATTGAGTGTTTTACTGTGGATCTAGTGTTTTACAATAAAATTTGGAAGAGGTTCTTCGCTTTACTTCCATTTCCAGTTTTTTTGGTTGGTTTATGGTGGTTGGCAAACACCAGTTTGGCGTTTTTTTCATCTTTAGGATGTGCAAACCTCTAGGAATAATCTTGCGTGCTATGCAAATTTCGAAGTGTTGTCGCTGAAGCTGCATTCGTTTCAACTTCATGAAATCCAATTCCATTTGGCTAAGAAGTGTAGGCAAACCACTATAACTGTTCTCCGCCATGGCATCTTCCATAGTGTCACTGGCAACGTCATACGCCAGTAACGGATTCTCTTTTCCGGCAATGCAACTTTCAAACCTCCCATGGTTGCTATAGATATTCTCAGGCTTATACAGTAGTTCAATCGAATTATTAACAAGCTCTGCCATCACAACAAAGCAGCAAATAAATATAAGTAAAAATAGACAAAGAATGGCTGCTTTATAGTAAAGTCTCCGGCATAATAAAAGTAAAACCAGGCAACAACGTACAGGAGACCAAATTGGCAGTGTAATATACTCAAAATCAGTTATGTTTCGACTAATCTTCCTCAGTGGTAAAACAAATTACCAACATGAAATTACAGGAACGCAGTCCATAAAAAAGGTCAGTTTTCAATTCACCAAAAGATAGTCCAAACGAAGATGGATATAAACTGGTTTAATAATATAAGATATTATAAACGGCAAGCGCTTTCACCACATGGGCTTCCTCAGGCCAAACACAATCAATTTTTAATTAAATGCTTATATACTCTGTAATTTAATGACATCACTTCCTCACAATCAATTAATTAAGTTCATATAAAAATCAAAAACAGGAAAAAACTCATAATCGCACTAAAAATTTTAAACAATGGTGAATCATAAGCTTAAACCAATCGACTCACAATTGTACTTGTTAAACACAATAAAAACTATTAAAAACATATATTTTTTATAAAAGTATAATATAATAGTTGATTCAAATCACACATATCAACTAATAAACAATAATAAAATAAGCTTCAAACATCCTAATAATCTATATATATATATTCAATTATGAATCTTTTAAACAACTAACTAATTACCAAACTGGCGTGGGTAACAAAATACCTTATAACCTGAACTGGGCCATAAAATTATATAAATACGACATATGACAAAGATAAATTCTGACCTTTCCGCACTAGTCCATAACAGATATTAGCTACTACTATCATATAAAAATATATATAAAAAAAAAAAAAATATATATATATATATATATATATATATATATATATATATATATATATATATATATATATAAATATATATATATATAAATATATATATATAAAAAAAACAAAGCCTACTTCCTAATTTGTTTGCCTTTCAAAATGGGTCTGATGGGAACTCTATCATTTAACCCAGGCTTTCGGTCAGCTCTTAATCTAATGATCCATTTAGCTTCATTTTGTTCAGTCTTATTCCTGATGTTCCCCCTCCTAATGTTGATATAATTCATTTGGACAACTAGGAATTTTTTGGCGTCTATTTCTCAGAATTCCAGGCCAAAGTAGATGACCTTTTGGCAAAATGGAATTCCCTACAAATTGCAATATTGACAGAACCCCCCTGAGTTCCAACCCAGCGGTGTGAGACTTGGGAAGCACAGGTTGATAGCAATCTGAACTTTCACCACCAAGTTTTCACAGTGGTAAAGAAAGCCTTCCATGTAGTGCATCTCATAAGCAAGGGCACAGCATCCAGGTCAAGGGATATTATAACTCCACTGTATTCGACTCTCATCAAACCACTAATAGAGTATAATGTACCCTTGTACATGTACCTCACCAGACATATGTAGCAGCTGGTCAGACCTCAGAGGCTTCTCACTAAGAAAATGCAGGGAATCCAAATCATGACCTATGTGGACAGGCTGAAAACTCTGTCACTTTACTATGTATGTTATAGGCTGTTGAGAGGTGACTTAAGCCTGGCCTACAGGGCAATCTCTAACCATGCCCTAATAGAAATGCTGCACATTCACAAGTCAAATTGCTCAAGAGTCACTCACTCTAGGGATCTCACCTAGCTTGTGAAACTGACAGATCGTACTGGAGAGACAGATATGTCTCCCAGAGACTACCACTTCTTTGGATTAGACTCCCTATTCATGTAAAACAGAGCTCCTCAATGACCTTATTCAAATGCAACCTAAATAATTGGATGGGAGACTGCAAATTCACCACTGAGGTGGAACTCATGTCCCTCATGGACAGGGGTGGCCGGTGTTGATTACAGACCCACTCTGTTCATAAGTTTATTCTGCGAACTACCCAAAAAAGAACAAATGGGGATACTTGGAATTAACATTGCTATGCTTGTAAAGGCTCTAGGGCCACTAGCCTAGTAACCTCCTATGAATCTATGAACCTACAGATACCTTCAAAATGCAGAAGTGTGCGGCCTCATGATCCTTCTGACTTTCTGGGTCTTAAGCAGGAGGTGTCAGAAAAGTTACCACAGTGCTAACTGGCAAGTGGCGGCTAAACATTCATAGCAACGTTGCTTTTTGATCCTTCAATGGCAGCTCTTCCTATCATTGTGAAGCAGGATTCACCAAGCATTGGATTGTTCATCCACTATTAGGGAACATGAGCTGAGGATTAGACAATGAGACAGTTTAGTTTTACCCTACTGATGATGTGTTGTTGCAATAGTAATCGTGCTCTGTATGAGAAGAACCACAGGTTCAGATATTTCATGAATGTGCTTGGCTGAGGAGCCAATGGTGCAAAGCTACCATCTGTGGGATTATGACTGAATGCCTCTAAGTCAGAATTCCGCCTAAACATAACAATACCGTGGATCTCTGGTTGGCCAGGGATAGCCGGTTAAAAGGTCAGCGAGGAGCACCACTCATCACTGGGTCTGAGCATCGACTAAGGGGGCTGCCTCTCTCCAGCAAAGCAATGCACATTTGTGAGGAATCAGGTGCTAAATCATTCATAGATGACCAATATTAGGACTGCATACATATCTGCTGACCTCACAAGACTCAAACGTAGTGAAAGTTTTAAAGCAAGAGCAGAATAAATTTAGGATGACTTCCCTGCTTAGTTTAGCAGAAGCATATTGGTGTCAAGTGGGAAAGGAAATTAAAGTAGAAGTAGATAAAAATGAGGCAGCAACTGAATGTACCAAAAAAACAAAAGAAAGAATATAAGGAGAAGGATCAGATGAGAAGGCAAGAAATGTGAAAAAAGCATAAATATAATTGCAAATACAGAAAACTCTTGGAGTAATCTCATGTTGATCATTATCGAACACAGGAATGGTTAAGGAGAGGTGAATTTAAACCAAAAAACAAAAGGTTAATATTGGTGGCCCAAGATAGTAGGCTATGTACACGTTGGTTTACAAAGTCCATTGAACATGTGAGAGAAACAGACAAATGCAGGTTTTGTAAAACAGAATTGGAAACTGTTGCACATCCTGTTGCTGGTTGTGCTACACTAATGGCAGAAGGACTGTATACCGAAAAGCATAATAATGTGGCAAGATTGTTACACTGGGGACTGTGCAAATATTATAATATTGGAAGTAGCTGAGAAGCATAGGAAACATGAGCCACAGACCATTATAGAAAATAATGACGTTTATATCATATCAGATCACCCATTGCCAACAATTCCAAAAATAGATGCAAGAAAACCAGATATAATAGTCCATGAAAAGAATACAAAAGTAGCATTGATCATTGAAATTGCTATACCCTGTGACTACAGTGTCTTATGTACAGAGGGACATATAGCCACAAAAATACCAGGATTTGCAGGCAGAAATGAGGGCAATGTCAAAGAAGGATACCCAGACAGTTTCAATACTAGTAGGAGCAATTATCATACTTAGATGTTACCAATACATGTAATGCCATACGAACTGCAGAAGGAGTCAGTACTGAGCACATTGTGGGCGCTGCAAAGAGCACTTCTGTCTAATGTCAAAGATTGACAAAATACTAATTTAATGAATTTTAATCATGCTTTGACTAAGGAATTGGTTTCCATTCACATCATGATATTAGAAACCCAAAGAATTGGAGAAATTAAAAACAGGAGTGTCTCAAGATCAGACAATTTATTGTTTAGACATCTGGCATTAAGGATAGCTGCTTTAATGAAATCCAATTTGGGGGCACATCCTTCACTTTTAATTAGGTCTAGATACAAAGAAAGCATAATTCAATAATTGGTTAAATTGTCTGCATCATTCCAGGGAAATGCAACATGCGTCAGCTTGGAATGAGATGCTGAACAGTCTTGTTTGCTTTTTAATAATGGCCTATCCGTCTCATTTCACAGATTTCAGTTGATCGATGTCTTGAGATGTAGAACTCTCATTTGCCACTTAGAAATATTAGGTTCTCTATATCAGGTATTTTTATTATAATTTTCTTTATATCTCCTGCATTTTCTGCATGTACACCTTTGCCGTTGAATGCAATGCAAACTAATGTAGTATTCCATCATACTTTTAATGGTGTCTTCTCTTCTACCCAAGTTTCCTTAGCAATGTCAAGCAGTCCACTGATGTACTTGCTCTATAGAAGTTCAGCAGAATAAGATGAGATGAAGCTTGTGGCATCTCTTTTATAGCCAACAGTGAGTGGGGTAGCAACAAGTCCTGATTCTTTTCATCTGTATCAGTAGCTTTCCTTTTACATGAATCTCAGTGTTTTGTTGAACCTTACTACTAACCTTGCACTCTGTGAATTGTATTCTGATATCTTCAGGTGCTTGACTTTAAAGCACTATAATAACTGATACAATACTGTTGACAGAAAGGGAGTGTATTGTAGGGACACTCGTAGAAAATAATACCTTAGCATTAGGTTTGTGTCATCATAATGTTTCTGTAAATTTTGTTGTGTACGTACTAATACCTATTGCAAGATTTTACTAATGAATTCACAGTATCAATAGCAATTTGCTAAAGTTGCACTAATATGAAGGATAGATCAATGGACAATAAAATTCAAAATGAGATGCAGTTTGACTTCTAGAAAAGCAGAACAGAAATTGTCTGTCTTTTTCATTATGACTGGCCAGTTAAATCCATTTGCTGCTCTTCCAAATGTTTTCTCCATCCTCACTGATCTCTTAACAGGTGATTGGGCCTAGCTTAATTTCTTGCATACTATAACATTTTGGCACTAGCAACTGATGTTGGATTTCCTCCTAATCTTTATTTACTCTATATAATAGGCCAACGTTCAATACAACATACATGAAATAAATGGTGACAACATCCTGTTCGATATACTTCTCTGAGACACTGGACGTATTTTATCTTGCCCTATTTAAAACATAGGCATTTCTTTCTTCCACACCTTAGTTTATGCCGCTATTATCCTAATCATTCTCAACTTTTCTCTATTAGATGAACTAGAACAATGCTACAATAAAGTAGCCAAATTTGCAGCAAAACAATATAGATCACATCACTGCCTCTCTTTAAAACAATTAAACTGGCTTGAACTAAGAAATTGTCTATTGTACTCACAATTAATTACAACCTTCAAACTACTGCACAACTTTTGAAAAATTTCCATCACTTCACTCTTTCATTCAGTCTTACAATAAGAGACCTCTACGCTGCACTAACAAATCATTAATCTCCATAATGAAACCTAACAACAATGCAGGATTGTGCCTTTATTCACACTACATTGCTAATAGCTGGAATACCATCTGACTCCACATAAGAACAGTGAGCAACCTGAATGATTTTAAATGCCAGCTGAAGCAACACCTGATGGATAAGTTGCTCTGCACCTGTACAACCCCACATTAAACTGTTACTAATATAGGTATATGAATTAATGCCATAACTCTCTGCTGCACTATCACAATTATGCCCTCCTCTACCCTCCCATCTCCTTTATCATCCTTGAACTTCCTTCCCTTCTTTCCTTGGGCTGCTCAAATGTTTATCTTAAAAAAATATTCATATGCAACCCATGTAACTATTATTTTTAATAGAATCTGTTTGTAAATGATGTGACTGATGTCAAGGATGTCTGAATAATGGAACTGTTGTTTATGAATGAAACTGACTGTAAATGATGAAACAATGCAAATTATGTCCATGATGTCTGTGTAATGGAGCTTTACTCCCCAAGGCTCCACTGAAAAAGGGCACTGCTCAGTCAAACTTTCCTGGTAAACAAATGCCAATAAATAAATAAATATAAAATATCTTCTTCCCATTACACTACTTGAAAGTGATTGTGCCTTACCTGTAAGTCCACTAGCTCAGGTTGTTTTCTTCAGTAGCTTGTCTGGAGGTGGAAGAAAGAGCTTCATGTTCCAAAAGCACTTGTACTGCAGCTTCTTCTATGTCCTTCTCTGCAAGGAACACCTATAACTATTTCCTCATGCTTTAATTTATCTGCAAGCCTCTTAAGAGTTTTCTTTTTCCTTAGGATATTCTTCACATGTCTTTGTATGAGTGAACACATTCCTCACGTGTTCTTTCCAATCTGTAGGTTGTTCTCCCTCAGCTAAGGGTATCTCAAAACAAAACTTATTTGCAGTTTTATTTTCTACTTTACTTATGATATGCATTTCCAAGGTCTACTTCTACTTGAAATTTCTACTTTATTCTAATGGAAGAAATTTCAGAATTCTGCTTTTTCTTACCTTTTGCATTTCTAGTACTTACTATCATTTCTTGATTCCAATGGATTTCACTTAAATACCCTACCTGTACTTTTTGTCAGCATTTATGTGCTTATACTTCTTGTAAGCCTATGTACACAGTTCTGTCTTGTAATGATATTTACCTCACAGTTTCCAATCAATTCACCTTCAGTTCCTACAATACTTGGTTTCATTTGATCTTTCATTGGAACAGGTTTCTGGTAGCACACCAAATCCCTTTCACTATTTATCCAAGATTCTCCCCTTTTTTTGTAAGCTTCTCTGCCGACTCTCCTTTTCAGGTTTTGATTTTTGATCTCACTGTTAGTGGCACTGTCTTGCTCTCCCACAAATAACTATACGGAGTGGCCATATTAAACATTGCTTTACTTCTTTTTTATTAAGTGTATCATCAAGTCACAACGTGTCCATGGTTATCTCCTCATTCCATATTTTCCAGAATTCAATAAAATGGGGCAACTCTTTTCCTAATAAAGCAGTATGAGCCAAGTCAGGGATTACATCCATAAGGTGTAAAAGTTTTCATGGAACTGCACATTTCTACATGTATGAGGATATATTCCTTTCTGTCACAATAAATGCATACTAGCTCCACTTTTTGTCTTTTAGTAATTGTATGCTTACATATCAAGAAATCCTTGATTAAAATAGTCATACTTCCAATGTCTAGTAGAACTTGAACTTCTCTGTCTTCCAGAATATGTAATACTTTAGTAGTCTGGGTACCACACAATGGCATAATGCTGTTTCATTTATTTTAGATGCATTCATATGTCTCTTCATTGGAAAAAAATTGATTTTCTAGCATGCATATCAGTTTTCACCTGTCTTCTACTAATATTTTTTTCAGTATTAGTGGGACAGAATTAAGCTATGTGGCCCTTTCCTACACATTTGAAACACATCACTTGCTGATTTTTTTTTTTTCAAACTAGATGGCACAGTTTTTATTGCAATGTTACACTTAGAAGTAGAAATCTCAACTCTCAGCAATATGTCATTAACTGATGTGTTCCACTGAAGTTAATATTTTTGTCAGAATTCTTTGGATCACTTTGCCATACCCATGTTCTTATAACACTAAACAAAGCTCTGTTGTATCTGACCATAAATTGAATTTCTTATTGCTGCTATCAAGCTCTTACCAAAGTTTTAAAATATGATTTAGGTCATAAAACTGTGCTCTTACCAGGTTCACTGTCATTAAAATTATAGTTATAAAATGTTAAAGCTTATATTTCAGACATTTCTTTGGCCCTAGGCAGATGTTCTTTCAAAGTCTCTGCAATTAATACTCTCCATTTGTACATGTTTTCATGTTAGCTGGAATGACAAGTTTTGTTGCCTATTTCTCTATATCCCAATTTTCTTGGGTGACATAACATTCAATATACTACCAAGTAAGATTCCAGGTCATCCCGCTTAATCTCACTTTTTATGGTAGGTGTATTTGCGTGTGTTGATTGTATGGTATCCAGTCCAACAACTGCTGTTGCAGTTGTACCAGCTTCAGGACAGTTTCTACACTGGATTCCACTGGTATTTTCAGATGTATCTCCATTGTTGTAGGTAAACAGTAGAAAATAGAATTGTCAGTAGCCTACCAGGTCAGCTCAATCCTTCAGAAAAAACATTAGCAAATCCATAGTGAAATATTAGCACAAACAGGTGAGTTGAGTAAAACCAATGGTTTAGTTAAATTGAAATTATCATTAAAAATAGTTTGAAAGAAAGAATTTATATTATTCCAATTGTTTTCAAGTTTTGTACATTCGTAAAATACATGCTCCCAATTTGCTCTTAATTCTTTTTCACATCTCCAACAACTTTCTTGTTTATTATTCATTAAAGCTAATTTATGTGGAGTATAAAAACTACTATGTAGGAGGCGACCACGGTGGTGCAGTGGTTAGCATTGCCGCCTCACAGCAAGAGGTTCTCTGATTCAATCCTTGGCTGGGGTGCCTTCTGTGCGGAGTCTGCATGTCCTCCCTGTGGTCACATGGGTTTCCTCCGGGTGCTCCAGTTTCCTCCCACATCCCAAAGACATGCAGTAGGTGGATTGGACACTCTAAATTGGCCCTAGGTGTGATTGTGTGTTTGTGTGTGTGTGTGTGCGTGTGCGTGTGCGTGTGCATGTGTGTGTGTGTGTGTGTGTGTGTGTGTGTGTGTGTGTGTGTGTGTGTGTGTGTGTGTGTGTGTGTGTGTGTGTGTGTGTGTGTGTGCCTTCTGTGGAAGGTTGGGTGCCGGGCTGGCAACTCGACACTGTAAAACTCCACTGCCAATCATGAGCAGACAGGTGATCCGCTGTGGCGACCCTTAACGGGAAAAGCCAAAAAATTAAGAAGAAGGCTATTCAGTTGGCAATGAAGGCATTGTGGTATTGGTGTATTTGAAAAATATTTGGCCAAACTGGTCTTACACACAACACCATTGTATGCCTGAAAGATACTGAAGGCAGAATGTTTATAAAAAAATATCTTTAGCTTCAGAAAAAGCAACATAAATTATAGATCAGCTGGTTTTCACCAAAAATAAAAAAAGAAAAGTACCATGGTTGTGATCATCATAAAGTCCAGCTTCTTGCAGCCCATCCATAAAAGCATGCTATATTCAAACAAGTGTCAACTGCAGACCATGCCTGGCCTTCTTGTCAGTTTCAGAAACAGCAAAAGAAATCTTTACCTGAGTTTAGTCCCAGTACATGTGTACAGGTGAGGATCATTGAACTCCACAAGTCTTGGACATTTGGTTAAGGTTTTTATTTTACCCTCACTTAGAATTCAAATGAGGAATTTACTTCCTAGATTGCTGCTTCCAGGCAACCACTTTCTATGCATCAAAGAACTCGCAGTCCAATTCTCATTAGTCGCCAGTACATTCAAGTACCTATTTGCCTTAGCATATGAATTTTGCTGGCTCAAGGAACACTTAAATGCATATACCAAATACTCATACACAAGACGTATGACCTAATGAACTTACATGTCAAAACTAGATTGATAATTGCTAAAAAAATTGGCATTTGCTGAATCATTACAGGTAACTAAACTGCATAAATTGCACAGCAATAAGTCAAAATATGTTTTTGTTATTAAATTATCTAACTCATCAATACTGCAGGCATGGTGGATAATGAGATATGAAACTCCACTATGTTGGATACTAATTCAAATGTACTAAGTAAGATATGTTACACCAAAGTAGCTGAAATGTGTGAAACACACAATTACCTCAATGACTAAAACAGTTATTTGTTGTAGTATATTAATTTAATGTATTTAAAATAGTTAAGCTGCCTTTGCTTGCTACTAATGGGCTAGTAAAGTTTAACTGAGAAGAGTCTGGTTACTGATTCAGTAAACCGAAACAATGGAAGCAGACTGCACCAAAACTGCATCATTAGAGCTCCGTATGCCATACATGCAGGCTGCCTTCTAACACTGTGATTGAGAAAGAATTACTGAGAATATATTGCAGAGCCATGGGAGAGGTCTCAAACTGTGATACTACCAATAAAAAGATGATAAAAAGATGATAGGTTAAATAGTTTTACATAAAGCTAAATGCCTGAAAGTTGCTTAGCCAACTGGTCATGCATAACTGATCAAGGAAATAAACTCTCATGTAAATTTCATGTAGATGACTCACTGCACCGTAAGTAAAGCACTCTATGATTATTTTGAAAGAAGAAACTCCTCTGCCAGAACATCGTTGTAAATGTGTTACAAACTACAGTGAAACACCTTTAAACACACATGTGTGTCTCTCTCTCTCTCTCTCACACACACACACACACACACACACACACACACACACACACACACACACACACACACACACACATCCACTACACCACACACCTACAACTCTCATTATTTCTGCACTGGGTGAAGGCTTGTGACCTAAACCCATAAGGACAGATATATGCAAAGCCTGAGTGTGTCCGAAGTAAATCTTCTACTGTGATACCTTCATCAGAGCACACCACAGCTCTGCAAACCTCGACTCCAGTCCTACAATATCATTACTTCTGCCATTGCAATGCCTACCCAGCACATGCCATAAACTAGTCCTTTACAATCTAACTGAACCCCGGCATCTGATCCAGTACACCACCACCCTTGTATCCTCATTGACAGCACACCTTCCCCAGCATACAGAATGATTTGCTTCACGTCTTACAGTACTATCTTCATTACATATCCATCATTCCTACACATACACTCTTGCATTTGATCAATTTTTGCTTAAGTAAAACACAGGAATAGCAACTTGCAAAGCATGTTCATGAATTAGTACTAAGCTAATTGCCATTTTAAGCCTAGCCAATCATCCATTGTGAGACTCAAACCCTGCACGTTGTGTTTGTAAAGCAAACACCTTAACCATTAGGCCACCCTCATAACCCTGGTGGAAAAGAATGTGGGCATTTCATTCTACATGGTAGTGAAGGTGAGTTTATAAGTGCCTACTTAAAACAATTTCTTGGAAAAGTGATCCAGAATTGTTGCCATTTTCTGGTGTTTGGCATTCCACCCCCCCCCCTCCATATTTTCCATGAATGCCATTTCTCCAACACCACTCAATTTTGCATTAGTAACAGGTCGACATTGTTTATTAAGGGTTAAAATTTCTGCCTTCCAGTTCCCATTCCCCATTTTTAGTTTTTAGTTAAAATCTCTTTGGATACTACATGTTCTCCTCTGTCCACATAAGTTTTCTCTGTATAGTATGGTATTTTCCCCCAAAACGTAGCTTAATTATCTATTCAGAAATGCTCCCATATGTTGCATTTGCTCCTGCCCTTACATCCATATCCATATATCCTTATATCTTTTACAAACTGGGTCTGCAAACCATCAATTCACTTATGCAGTTTATCAAACAATAAAACAAATAAAATAACAATGGAAAATGCAACTACATTTCATTCTAACAAAAAATACAAGTAATTTAATTGTATGAGCTTTGTATAGCTAATCTTAGAACAGGGAGAAAATAACAAAATTAATGCTGAAAAAAGTAAGAAAATAAATAGCAAACTTTCAAGTAAGAGAGCATGTCCACTTGCCATTTTGTGAACTATATGGCTATATCTTTCGTGCACTGCTATTGATTTTATTTATTTAGATTTGTTAACTGGGTAGGTTGATAGGTCTGATGACCCTTTTCAGCCATGAGCCATGCCATTAAGCATAGGTTGGGTGCTGACAAGATGATTACTGACCTCACAGACACAAGGTACAGTGTTTGATTCTCACCTTTGAGAGGAAATTTGCTATTCTTAAAATGGCTGAGAAGGGCAGCTAAACTAGTACTTACCTTTGAGTTATAAACTGTTTTAAGGATTTGGAGGTTAGAATAATGGTTAAGACATTTATCTTACAGATGTAAAATACAGGATTTGAGGCAAGACTAGGCTTAAAAAGGCCCCTTAGGGTTGTTAGCCTAGTAATCAGCTGTGAACCTAAACACAGCATAAGTTGCATAGGCTAAGAAAATCTAAGTAAAATAAGGTAGAATCTTTACAAACAGCCATACTAGAATAGCCAGGGTGAGAAATATGCACTATACTGATACAACAACATTACTAAAATATCAATTAAACAAAATATAAGCAAGATATATTATATATATATATATATATATATATATATATATATATGTATATATATATATATATATATATATATATATATATATATATATATATATATATATATATATATATATATATATATGGGTCTACTGCTTTTGTTCGAATTACATTTGGTCGAAAATGATTTCAGGCAGTTCACTTCGCCAAAATTGCATTTCACAGAAAACCCATTTGGTCGAATTCCATTTGGTTGAAAATGGAATATAGCCCCTGCCCCAGTTCACTGTGATCCTGGAGTGAGAATATAAAGTTGGAGGGTATGGGGGCACAGCCCCCCACATTAGGGTGTGTGGGTGGCATAGCCCCCCACATAATTGCAGTGTATTCACTATTATATACTTGTGTATCCATTAAAAATACATTGAAACATATAACATCAGTAAAACCTAGTTGCAAACTGTGGGGGGCTATACCCCCACACCCCCAATGTGGGGGGCTGTGGCCGCACACCCCCCCAACTTTATATTCTCACTCCAGGGTCACACTGCAGTGGGGAAGGGACTATATTCCATTTTTGACCAAATGGAATTCGACCAAATGAGCTTTCAATCAAATGAGCTTTCAGTGAAGTGGGCTGCCTGAAATAATTTTCGACCAAATGTAATTCAACCCAGAGCAGTAGACCCATATATATATATATATATATATATATATATATATATATATATATATATATATATATATATACATATGGGTCTACTTTCATTACTTGAATTTACACTTCACTGAAACACAAATAAATGAGTCTACTTACCCAAAAATCTCATTATTCTGAAACTCCAGTTTGCCGAAGTCCATTTAATCGGCATAGGTTCACTATTTCTGGTAGTGCAAGAAGTACAAGTATACAGCTTTTATGTAAATTCTCATACACCATACCAGATGTGAAGTATAACACACGTGACAGTAGTGTCAGTGATGTGCAGTATATGGAACTTTAGTTTTACACCGCTTGTAGCTGTTAGCTGGAGATCGCACTACAGTAAGGACAGGGAAATCTACCCTCAGTGCCATTGTAGTGTGATCTCAGAGTTGATATAGATAATATGCAGGGGTGCAGGGCACTTGCCCCCCTGTAAAATATTGGAGAATGTGTGTGTTTTTCTTTTTATATTTTATATTATTGTTGTTTCGTGGATTTGTCATTCAGAATACTGGAGTTTCAGAATAATGAGGTTTCGGTTATTTGCGTTTTGGTGAAATGTGAATTCGAAGAATGAAGCAGACCTATATATTTATATATATATATATATATATATATATATATATATATATATGTGTGTGTGTGTGTGTGTGTGTGTGTGTGTGTGTGTGTGTGTGTGTGTGTGTATATATATATATATATATATATATATATATATATATAATAGATATATATATAGATATATATATATATATATATAGATATATATATATATATAAATATCCTGGCTGGGACATTTGAAAAGTATTAATCTTTGAAAATTATTAACAATACTATTGATAAAAATGCACTGAGAACAACATGACTGTGATCTTCATTGTGGTTAAAATATTAACAGCAAGGTATGAGTAATACTAGTCGCAGTTGAATAAGAAGTGCTGTTGATGGCATTATCAAATGGAAAATGCCATCACGGCCTGGGCTTGAGTTACCTCATATACTTATACTCAATCAACTCACTGTAGTGCACAAACTCTACTACTTTCCTGAGATAACTCCATCGCTTCAGCACCTAATTCTGCCCCACATTTTCCTCTAGAGCCTTAAGATCTAGTAACCAGAATCTCATAATTGTCATCAAGCATAAAAACAAAGCTGGTAAGTCCCTCTTTGCCAACACCATTGCCAAAACCTGGAACACAATACCAAGCCAAATAACTTCTACCACCTCCTTTAGTCAATTCAAAAAACTCCTGAAAACCCACTAAGTAACTGGCTATGCTCATGCCATTCACCAGGCTAATCCATACTGAGAGAATTTGTCAGGGTACAGCTATGTATAAACAGTTTATCCCTTGACAGCTTCCAAACCTGTATACATTTACCTTACAAAACTTATAACTGCAAAAGAAAAAAAAATGTACCTCTGATTGTCTACTGTAAGAAATGTTAATCACTAGCATGATGTCCTGTTGTGTGTATATATGCTATATGTATGTTTGTTAATCACCAGCATGTTGTCCTGATATGTATATATGCCATATGTATGTATGTATGTTCTACTTCATTTTACTCTCATGTAATATATTGTAATGTGGAGCTTTTTTCCCTGGGCCTCCGCTAAAAATGGACCTGTGTCCAGTCGGACTTTCACGGTAAACAAATGTAAAATAAATAAATATATAAAAACTGGCGTACTTAGATATTTCCTTGCATTAGACTGGATTGCCTTTTTTCTTATCTGTTGGAAACAACATTTTCTCTCACAGCCAGTCCCTTAATGAACTCTATTCATATAGACCTCTGGTAAGAAACTCTGCCTAAATCAATTGTACCTGACTCAAAGCCAATGCAGACTTACAGGGACAATTCTCAATGGATTTTAGCAAAATATGTGCTGGGTGGATGACCCGTGGTCCTGGGAAATAGCTATCATATCTGGCAGATTATTCAACAGCACACATTCTGGCCCAACTGTGTCAAAGTTCACTTTGCAAAAGAATGAAAACAAAAAAGTAGAACTCCAGTGTCTTTTTTTTTCTCTATATAAACATATCTCTACTTCTGTCAACATAACCTTACCCTCCCACATCCTGTCAGTCAAGGCTAGGGACTTATAAATTAACTCCATTCCAGATAGAATTCAAAGATTTTGTTACCTTTAGAAAAGGAAGAATTGAATCTGGAAGTTTGTTTGGAGCCTTGTCTGAAGGATTCAGTATGACAAGAAGACATCTTTACTGTTACTTTTCCATCATATTCACTGTCTTTTTGCTTGGGGATTATTTTTCTCTTGCACAAGGTAATGCATTTTTCTGCCTCAGTAAATAATTTGTTTTCTTCATTTTAATGCACTAAGGTTTAAATATATTAATGC